>NC_043708.1:77311414-77338914 GCF_006229205.1 Suricata suricatta
ACATGGCAATGAGAGGGAATGACATATGGCCCTTTGTAGGAAAGTGGATGGACCTTGAGGGTGTCATGCTGAGTGAAGTAAGCCAGGCAGAGAAGGACAGAAACCATATGTTTGCACTCATAGGTCTAGCAGGAAAACAAGAGAGACCTAATGGAGAACCAGGGGGAGTGGAGGAGGGAGAGAGAGTTGGGGAGAGAGATGGATGCAAAACTCGAGAGACGATTGAATGCTGAGAATGAACTGAGGGTTGAGGGGGAAGGGGGAGGGGAGAAAAGAGGTGGTGGTGATGGTGGAGGGCACTTAAGGGGAAGAGCACTGGGTGTTGTATGGAAAACAATTTGACAATAAAATATTATGGAGAAAAAAAAGAACTTTGAAAAAAAAATATAAATAAATAAATCTTTTTCTAAAAGTCAAAAAAAAAAATATTTCCTGCAGTGACTCTTCCTGTCTGTTGTACAGGTAGAGACCTGGGCTAGGGCGGGGCAGTTGGTTATATAAGGAACAGGTCACCATGCTCTTTTCAGGCATCCTTATGCAAGGCTGGCCATGAGCATTGTTTCTTTCCCTGAAGTCACTTATCTATTGGTATCTCTTAAAAAAATAATGACTATAAGAATAAAAAAATATATATAATAATGATGATCGTTCTGAACTTTGTGATATTATAGTCCTCTTTTCAAAGTGACAGTGGGGCGCCTGGATGGCTCAGTTGGTTACACATCTGACTTCAGCTCAGGTCATGATCCCATGGTCAGTGGGTTGGAGCCCCACATCAAGTTCTGTGCTGACAGCTCAGCGCCTGGAGCCTGTTTCAGATTCTTTGTCTCCTTTGTTCTCTGCTTCTCTGCTCATCCCCCGCTTGCACTCTGTCTCTGTCTCTCTCTCTCAAAAATGAATAAATGTTAAAAAAAATTTTTTTTAACAAAAACCAAAGTGACAGCAAAGCCTAAATCAGATTTGGTGTTTCTTTTATTTTGGTATGGCCAAAATTTCTAGACCTAAAAATTAATTATAAGTTAATTAGCATATACTCTCTTATTTTTCTTATAAAGCTTACAATCGCTTGTTTTGAGGCAACACAGGTTTTGAGAACAAAGAATCTTTCCCTTTAGCAATGTTATGTCTGTTATGTGTTCACATGTTGTTTTTTAAAAAAATTTTTATTTATTTTGAGCATGGGGGAGGGGAAGAGAGAGAGAGGGAGAAAATCCCAAACCGGCTCTGCACTGCTTGATCTCACAAACTGTGAGATCGTGATCTGAGCCAAAACCAAGAGTCAGACACTTAACCAACTGGGCCACCCAGGTGCCCCTACATGTTGTGTACGTGAATATATATTCTTTGTTCTATGAGCTACAGTCTTTTTGCATTTTCCCCTAGAATGGAAATGTGTGCTTGGTGTGAGTGTATGTACATGTTAAAGAATCAGGAGGAGGGTGATTCTTCATTCAGGTTAGTATGTGCAAAATCTTGTGCTAAATAAATGTTGGAGATGTAAAGTTTAAAAGATAGAAAGATAGAAAGAACGCTTGCCTTAAATAACCCAGAGTCTAATGACAAAAAGCAAATGAAGAAAGGAAGAATACTTTAAAGTGCAACATGAGACTTATTTATGGGCTCAGTAAATCCAGAAGTCTGAAGGGTTTCATGAGCTCTTAGACCAAAGCAATTCTACTGAGAGCTGTTGAACAGCAGTCCAGTGCCCCCAACAGCCAGTGAAAGAACCTTCTGGGTACATTTTTGAATGCTTAAGATTCAGATTTTTAAGAACATAGTCTTTCCCCGCTGGGTTTGTTGATTTGTTTTTGTTTTGTTTTGTTTTTTGGTTTGAAGCCATGTGGTTTCCTCTGGTTTTCTTCCTGGGACATTGTGTAATTATCAGAATTCTGGTTCGGTTCAGGTATAACATAGTCATTTTGGAAACTCCCAGTTTATCCTCCTCCATATTTTTATTCTAAAAGCAATTATGAAGGAGAATGTTTGCCTTTGCAGTGTCTCAGCTGAGTGTCACATTGGGTCAGTGAGAGAATGTAAAGACAAACTATGCAAAAAGGAAAATGAAAAGGAGCATGCTGTAGACTAATGTCATCTCATTGTCTGGAGGACACCATTCTCTTAGCCATCAGGATGAGAGCCACATCTTAGAGTTGGTGGAAAGGTGAACTGGGACTTGAAGTCACAAGATTGAATTTTGAGAGGCTCAGTTCTTTAAGAACTAGATGTATCAGGGCACCTGGGTGGCTCAGTCGGTTAAGCATCCGACTTCGGCTCAGGTCACGATTTCACGGTTCGTGGATTCGAGCCCCACGTTAGGCTCTGTGCTGACAGCTAGCCCAGAGCCTGGAGCCTGCTTCAAGTTCTGTGACTCCCTCTCTCTGTCCCTCCTCCATGCATGCTCTGTCTCTCTCCATCTCTCAAAAATGAATAAATGTTAAAAATTTTTTAAAAAAAGGAACTAGATGTGTCTGTGTATGTTTTTGTCATTTCTCTGAGCCTACATTTTTAAAAATAAAGTTTATTTATTTTTGAGAGAGAGGGAAAGCGAAAGAGAGAAAGGATCCCAACCAGTCTCTGCACCTTTGACACAGAGCCCAACGTGGGGCTTGAACTCATGAACTGCGAGATCATGACCTGAGCTGAGATTGAGAATCAGATGCTTAGCTGACTGAGCCACCCAGGTCACTCCCTGAGCTGACATTTTCTAACCTCCATACAGTAATGTCAGTCTTGCTGAACTGATACCTAGTATTGTTTTAAGACTGTGATGTATATGAAATTGTAAATTATTGTTTTAGTTTATGGGAAAAAATTTCATTAAAAAAATAAATTTTTGTTGCTCCCCACCCCTCTCCATTTAGAGGGACAGACCTTTTTAAAAATGTGGGGGAATGTGATATCTGATATAATATTTAGGAAAAGGCTTTGTTGGCTGATGTAACAAGTTCAAGTTCAGGTGCTTTGTGTGTGTGTGTGTGTGTGTGTGTGTGTGTGTGTTTCTTTGAGGGCTTTTAATAGAATTGCTTTGGTCTAAGAATTCATGATAGACTAAATGAAATCCTTCAGTCTGCTGGATTTAGTGAGACCATAAATTAGCCTCATGGTGAATGTATCTTTCTTTTTCCCTTTTCATTTGACACAATTCATTGAAATGAATACTACCTATAAGTGGTTAGAATTTTATGTGTAGGAAACATGAAGACAAAAACTTTTGAAAGTTAGGTGTTTGTTTCTTCATAGTGTCACCTGTATTTGGTCCTTTTCAGTGTGCTTATGTTTAAAAATAGATTTTAGTATATGTTCCCTGATACGTGTATCTTAGAACTGAAGGGTTTATATTCAAGTGGACTTTTCAGCATTTTTGCTGTCACAATAGGGCAAAGCTGGGCATGATCCAGTTTTCCTCAGGGGAGTAGAGTAGGCTGTGGATGGCTGTGGATGATTAGACCTGCCTTTAGATGTCCTCTCCTCGTTTAATTGGTCTAAGAGAGGTTGGGAGCAAACCGAGCAGGTGGTGGATAGAGGGAAGCACATGGAGGGAGCTCTGTCCTAAGGAGCAGGGCCCAGCAGCCAGGCTGGCACTGGGTCGGAACATAAGGTCCTGTCAAGAGCAAATTCTCAAGTAACTGTAATACTAGATAGGTTTGGAAAGACAAGATCTCCATTACACAAAAAATCTGGGAAGCATGTTTTACCTCAGTGGTCTGTGGGCCGAGTGTGAAGAAATAAGAGCCAGTGTAATAGCAAATGGGACTCAACCTCAGGCGCTGGAGTGTCTGGCCAAAACTACTCACATTCCTTCTCTGTGAGGTTAGGGTTGGTGTGGAAGTCGTGGGTAGACCACAGGAGGAGGTCAAGTAGCACTAGCAGGAACCAGGTAGAGCCTGGTGCTTCTAGAAGGTACAGCTTCTTCCCCAGGTGGATGCTGTCTTGAATTTCCTCAGCATTTCTATCAGGGAAGGCAGTCTTTCTGGTTTCCTCTGATTTGGGAAGGGAGTGCAAGCCTATGGAAGTCATTTTGATGATGAGAAGAGGGGAAAAAAGCTTCTTTTATCAAAATGAGGCTATTCTAAATATTGGGATACACAGTTTTTAGTAGCTGCTTATGTGCTGGGCACATCCAAGTTTGGGGAGATTCTAATACAGCATAAATGGCAATTATGTAGAGTAAGGCATATGCTATTGTGTTTTTTGGTTGGATGATGTTTTTTGGGAACATGCATGAAACCCTGTCACATTTTTAGGTTATTGCGTATATATCAAGAAAAGGTTGGGGCGCCTAGGTGGCTCAGTCGGTTAAGCCTGACTTTGGCTCAGATCAGATGTCACCTTTGTGGGTTCGAGCCCCGTGTCAGGCTCTGTGCTGACAGCTATTAAGAGTATAGGGTCTGAGGCCAAATTAGCTATGTTCACATGCTGGCTTTATTGATTTGGGTAAGACACTTCAGCCCTACCCCTTGATGTCTAAACTACTACTACTACTACTACTTCTATTATTATAGCTCTGGAAAGTAAAGAAAACAGAGCTTGATACCTAAGAAGCTCTTCACCATCATTGCTATCTTTATCATCATCATCACATGATCACCAAGATAGTAGGTATTTATTGAGTATCTACTCTTTTACTAGATGCATGGAGGTCACCAGAAATGGGAAAGAGTTACAAATAGAATATCCTACCAGAAGTTAGTGTATTAGAAGCCTGATTGTGTTGTGCATCGTCTTAGTGACTGAACTCCATCTGCTCCTCCTCTGGTTTCTCTGAAGACACAGAGAAAAGCAGGGAAGGCATTCACAGCTGTTTAAAATTGGTTTTATATGGGACACCTGGATGGCTCAGTCGGGTAAGTGTCCAACTTCAGCTCAGGTCATGATCTCACGTTCGTGGGTTCAAGCCCCGCATCGGGCTCTGTGCGGACAGCTCAGAGCCTGGAGCCTGCTTCAGATTCTGTGTCTCCCTCTCTCTCTGCCCCTTACCTGCTCATGCCTTCTTTCTCTGTGTCTCGAAAATAAATAAAACATAAAAAAGTTTCTTTAAAAAATTGGTTTTATTGGAGTGAATGACCTTAAGTGCTGAGATTAACTGCCAGGAGGATTTGATTGTGAAGTAAGAGTAGAAGGCTTGTGGTTAAGAGTTAAAAGTTTGTGTTTAATAAGAGAAGAGCTTAATGTATTTTAAGGCATTCCATTTGTTGTTTTAATATTCTGAGCATTTATTATTAAAGGGGGGTGGTTGTGGACTAATTATAGTCCATATCATGATGGTGATGGTTTTTAGAGAAGATTGAGAATCTACATTTCCCCCCCAGACTGATGTAGTCGGGAAGGTATAGCCTCTGAAGTTTCATCTAGTTTGCCTGACCTCACAAGATCACAACCGAAGCTGTGTCAAAGCTCTTGAGTTTTCAGGAAGTTACTTTGGTGCAAATTCCTGCATTTTCTTGTTAAATTTTTAAATTCTTTGTTAAAATCTTTGTTAAAATTTTAAATGAAAAGCTTCCGTTTTGTAATTGGAGGTTGGGATTAGGGAATAACACATAGGGAAGGAGTATGAAATTATTAATAATACCGTTATGTTAATATAATTGAATATTTAGGAAGAAAGTGGTAACAATGATAGTGAGATTTTTATAAATTATAACAACTATAATGTGAATTTGGCCAGTCATTTCTTTACTGATTTTATATAAGGTCTCTCTGATCTATTAAGAAAGATTAATGGCACAGAACACTTACTTTTGTACACAAAAAGAATAAGAAAGTTTTTAAGTCGTTTTAAACAATATTCTAAACTTTTTTCTCCATGGAAAGGTTGCAAAAGCAATTGTGTTTAAGGTCACAGACTTAAATTGGCCTCAAGATGTTCATTCATTCATTTACAATGATTTTAGAGTTGACAGGATGACTAGGTAAATTTTTATTTTTAAGACAAATACTTGAAAGTGAAATTAATTTATTTGGCTTCGGTAAGCCGCTGTTTTAAGAAAGCTATCTGAAGCGGATCACAATCAGTAATCGTTTTAGCACTGGACATTATTGAGGAAAAATTAACATTATTATTTGGTGTTGTTTTAAGTTTAAGGTTTTTGCAAAAGAGAAGCCAAAACGACACAGTGGTGTAGAAAGATAACAGTTATCAGTTAGTGGTGGTGTCAGGCACCTCATCCATTCAATGTAGTAATACCACAGATGGCCTCCTGAATTATGCTGAGTGTTGTTTGCTAGAGAAGTGATTTTGTCACTGTAATAAAAATTGCTACTATTGTTTTTTTGGTATCTCATTTTGTATTTTGAAGACTTTTGACAAATGTCCTTCTGAAACCAAACTCATTTTAAATAGAAGGTTACCTGCTGATCCTCAGCATCAGCCACCATGATAAAAATCTTGAGACCCAAACCAATCATTCAATTTGAAGCTGTATTCAATTTGAGGTGGAGGTTTCTTAGTTTCTCATGGCCTACTTGTCTCTTTTCCTGGGATTATTTAATTTCCTTTGATTAGTTCAAGCCATAGGCCTTCTCCAAAAACAAACAAACCCCCCACAAAACTCTTTCCATACTTGGACAATTGGAAGTTTAAGTATTATTACATATGCACAGGTTTTTATATGTAAAAAAAAATTTTTTTTTAAATCAACTTTTAAGGTAGGTTCTGGTGGCTCTTTTATTAAACATCTGTCTTCAGTCTTGTATCAAAAAAATAAGGTAATTTGGGAGAGACTGGGACTTCACCAGTAAAATAGTTGTGGTGTTAGACCCAAGAGGTAAGTACTTACCCTCTCCTGGGGGACATGGCACCTTATAATCATAGGAGAATGGAAGGAGTTCACTACTTTCCTTCATGTTCTCACCCTGTGGTCTGATTGCTTTAAATGTGTAGCAGTCTTAATAAACCATTGAATCACTCTAGGTATTGACCTAGATAGAGTAGACCTGTTATGGTAGGCCCACAAAGAAATGTTCAGTGTCAACATGACTACAAGTCATTATTATTAGGACTCAGGCACAGTTTTTTTTGATAAACTATACTTAAAAGTTTTAGGGCTATAAGCAGATAGAAATTTAATAAATTTAAACCTTGAAGTTGTAGAATTGATAAAAATCATAGAACTTTTGAGATGAAAATGGTTTCAAAAGTCCTAAGTCTATGTACAGATGGTGAAACTAAGACTTAGAAATATTAAATGATTTTTACAATTTTATTTTAAGCACTTCTAGAATAAAAACAATTGTTCCTGTTGGTACTCCCTTGATAGTACAGCTTTTGATGTTCCCCATTGTTTAAATAACAATTGTGGAAAACCAAAAGGTGTCTATCAGAAATTTGTAAGCGAAAACTAGGATTCGAAAGGGCTAAATGATGGTCCTAAATCAGGGGAAATGACACATTACTTGGAAAAACACTTTCTATATTGTAGGGTCACATTTAAAATTTTGCATTTGTACTAGAAAAAAAAAAAAAGAACTGTCCTAGAGAAAAAAATTCATAATTTTGATCTCCCATTCATCACATCATTTGGTGATGAGAAGTGGGAACTTTGGGGGTTTGGGATCTCCTGTTGATACAATGTATGTTGTAGTATATTAGCTTTTTTTGCTTGTGTTTATGGTTTAGCATATACATATTGGTCATAGATAGATTATGATTGCTGAAATGACAAAAATATGTGATATTCCCCTCTGTTAACATAAAGTATTACTCCATTAAGCCCTGCTTGAAGCACAACTTATTTTTCCCTTGATTTAGTTGTATCAGGTATAAAATGCTGCTTTCTGTAATATTGGGGAAATCATTTCATCTCCATTACCTTTACTTTTGTTGTTTCTAAAGTGAGAGGGTTGAGTTAGAAATCCTATGATATTTCATCTCTTGAGAAACCCTTTCACTAAAATTACTTGATTTCATAATGATAGCATGTTCTACAGGAGTATTCTGAGCCCAATTGTTACTCTAAAGAGTTAAAGTTTTCCCAAGTAGAATAAAGAAAGAAGAATATTCAAGACTCCAGAAAGAACATGGTGATTTATAGTGATGTGATGAGATTAGGGTTGCTTAAGGGTTTGAAGGTTGGAAAGAGTATGAGGAGCTGGAAAGAAGATGCCTAAAAGCCAGACAGATTGAGAAAGGTTTTGAGTGCTCTTCTGAGGAGTTTAAACTTCATTCTTTTGGTTTTTTTTATGTTTTTATTTTATATTTGAGAGAGAGAGAGTGAATGCATGCAAATGGGGCATGGGGGGTGGGGGAGAGAGAGGAAGACTCCAAAGCAGGCTATATAGGCTCTGAGCTATCAGCACAGGACCTGACACAGGGCTGGAACTCACAAACTATGAGATCATGACCTGAGCTGAAATCAGATGCTTAACCAAGTAGGCCACTCCGGTGTCCCAACTTCATTCTATAGGTAGTTGAAACCTCCTGGGCTTTTCAGGGCCAAAAGGTAATATAATTAGATATGTATTTTAGGAGCATTGTTGGTAAATTGGAGGTTGGATTAAAGGGTATAGAGACTGGAAGCAAGGGAAGTGAGTGAATCAAGAAGCTATTTAGCAGTTGAAGGGATGTGGACAACTTTCAATGGTAGAATCAAGGAGGCTTGGTGACTTGATAGATGAGGCGTGTGAGAGGGAAGAATCAAGAGTGAGGCGGGTTTCCAACTCAGGTGTCCGTGTTTATAGAAATAATTGGCTTAAGAGTTTGGGGGTGAACTTCCTTTCTGGAAATGGGGTGGTGGTGGTAAATTTGAGGGATGAATTTGATTTTAGGATACTTGTAGCCAAATAGGTGAAATATGCCATAGGTAGCAAAAAAATGGAGACCAACTTTGCGTAGAGATGAAGGATGGAAATAAAATATTGGGGAGTTATGGAAGTAGTTGCTGGGAACAGAGCAGGGTGTGCCTTCACCTGCATGAGCGTGTGGCATGAAAAGAGAAGGGGGTTGAAGAGACGTCCTGGGAAGCCACAGTAAGAGGATAGGCAGCCAGCGGAGGAGAGAAAGATAAGTGTTTAGCGGGGTATGAGGAAAATGACTAGAAAACAGTACCCTGGAATTCATGGGGGAGTGAAGAAAGTTTTTGTTTGTTTAAAAGAGGGCTAGTAAGATGCAAAATGTTGCCATGAGGTCTGTTAGGATAAGAAATATGTCTTTGGAGTTTGGTGGTGAGGAAGTCTCTGTGACCTTTGCTTCAGCTGCGAAATGAGGGCAGATGTGAGATTGCCGTGGGGTAGAGACTGAATAGGCTTTATGGAAACAAAGGCCTTTTAGATGAAGACATTAAGTCATGAGGAGAATCAGTGATGGACAGTAGTTTGAAGCACAGGAAGGTGTGCCTCACAAAAACAGAGCATATTTGGAAGTAAATGAAGAACATGGTGGAAGACATACTAACTAATACCCTATGTAGAGTTGGAAGTAAATTGAATTTTAGCCAACTAAGGAAAGACTATAAATATCTACACACAGCTACTGTTATTCATCTATCATTATCTATTCTTGCTCTCTCTGTCTGCAATCATAACAAAATTACCACAAACATAAATCGAACATTTCTTATTATGTAGCTTAATCTGATTTATTAAATAAGGAAAAAAGTCAGAAGAAGTAATTGTAGGAAGAATTGATAAACACTTCTTACAAACATATCTATTATTTATATCTTATGCCGAAGTAACTGGGTTTGCTTTGAAGAAAAGTGACCAGACATCTGAGGAGAAATTGAGCGTTTCTCACCCAGGCTTCTTCTTCTTTATCTGATTTATGTTATGGCTCATTCTAAAAAATTAATGTCTAAACTAAATTGGAAAAGAAATAAGTCTAGATACTTAAGACTCTAAATCAGAGCTTTTGGAATAGGGCAGGACTTAGAGCAGAAAAGAATCTTGAAGACCAGTTTGTCAAACTCCTCTTGGATTTTTCTTTCCTTTTTTTTTTTTTTTAAGTTTATTTATTTATTTTGAGAGAGAGAGAGAGAGAGAGAGAGAGAGAGAGAATCTCAACCGGGTTCTGTGCTGACAGCTGCAGAGGTGGGGCTCTGTCTCAAGAACTGTGAGCTCATAACCTGAGCTGAAATTGAGTCCGGTGCTTAACTGACCAAGCTACCTACATACCCTTGATTCTTCTTTCTTTATTCTCTTATTTCTTTTTCTAGTTTAATTTATTTGCTAAGATCTCTAATTTGTTAGAGTCTCCTAGAATAAAATCAGTTCCTTTCTCTTTTCTCTCTAATGTGTAATCTATGAAATAAATCCCCTCCCCTTGCTGTTGGTGTGTGCCACTATCATTGCTCAATTTTACGTATTTTTGTTATTTCCATCATAATTTCTTCTTTATGAGTTAGTTTGAAATACATTTTTTTTTCAATTTTGAAAATAAGGGGTTTTGGGGAACTTTTAATCATTGAATCCTAACTTAATGATTTTTTAATGAGATGTAGTCAAGTCCCAGGCAGAACTTTTGACAGCTTTGTAGGGCTAGAAGACAAGGTTTAAGGAGCAGGGGCCACCAAGGTAGGAGCTGCTCTAAATATCTCATACTTCAACATGGGCCCCTAAAGAGCTATATCCTAGGAGTAAATGTGATCTGAAAGTAAAACAGATCTACATGTCATTTTGAGGTTCACCTCACTGGCCCCCAAACTTATTACCTGAAATTGGACTAAGCTGATCCTAGACTTCCGTTGCTTCCAGAATCAAATCAGAATTATCTCTGGAGAAAGATATCATTTTAGTCTTCAAATTATTTATAAAGCAGTTTTTCAGTAGAATGACATGTAGTGAGAGATACTCAGTCACACAAGTAGACATGACAACATGAATGAGAGCTAGTGGAAGCTGTAGAAATAGACTTACAGGGTCTCTACTTATTGTAATACTAAATAGCATTTTTATAACTAGACTTTAATAAGGAGTTAAGAAGATTGAAGCATATTATAGGGAACTTATTTGGAAAGTAATCAAATAGGAAATATACAAGTGGAAAATACAAAAACCAAATTTGGATAGATTTAACAGCAAATTAGACATTATTGAAGAGAGACTTAATGAACTGGAAGGTAGAACAGAAGAAAATACCCAGAAGGTAACAGGATAGCCAAGAGTAACAGAAAGATAGAACATATGAAGAGAGAGTAAGAGTTGGAGGATATAATAAGGGTGGCTCAGGACACATATTTGTACTCTCAGGAGGAGAGTGCTAAAGCAATGTTTGAAAAAATAATGGTTAAGAATATTCCCAAAATGATGAATGATATCCAGCCACATATAAGAAGTCTGATAGTTCTCTCTCTGTCTCTCAAAAATAAATAAACATTTAAAAAAATTTAAAAGGGGTGGCTGGGTGGCTTGGTCAGTTAAGTGGCCAACTTCAGCTCAGGTCATGATCTTGCGGTTCATGAGTTTGAGCCCTGCGTCAGGCTCTGTGCTGACAGCTCAGAGCCTGGAGCCTACTTCAGATTCTGTGTCTCCTCTCTCTGCCCTTCCCCTTCTCACGCTTTCTCTCTCTCTCTCTCTCTCTCTCTCTCTCTCTGTCTCTCAAAAATAAATAAACATAAAAAAAAAGAAGTCCAGTAGATTCTTAGCATGAGTTTAGTTAAAAATCCTAAAAACTAAAGGTTAAAAGATATATTGAAACCAGGTAGAGAAATAAGATATGTTTATCATTGAAGGAGCCAAAATTTGGTATCACCTACACATCTGTACTGATGGATTTATTAAGTGAAAGTTATTCCAGATGGATGAATGGAGAAGGAAGAAATGTGAAGGGCAATAAAATGGTATACATGTTGGTATATCTGAATAAACAGAGACTGAATAAGACAATAGCAGTGTTTTTAAGATATATGCAGAATTAAAACATTGCCCACACTATCTTATATTATAGGAAGGGAGGACTGTAGATAGTATTATAAAGTTTCTGTATTTCCCAGGCAGCAGTCCATCACTAATTAATAATAAATTTTGATCATTTGAGGAGGCATGTGATTATGTAGGATAATCATTAAAAAAACAGTATAACTTGTAAAGATTGATAACGTCCAAGTTGTCAGTCTTCAAATAGTGAGGCATAAGTATTAAACTTAAGACAAGAAAGGAGAGATAGGGAATGTGTAGTGGGTATGATAGTAAGATGATCAACTTAATCCTAAGTATATCAGCAGTTACATTAAATGTACATGGTTTAGCTACAATGTGGTATATATGTAAAGATAAATATATAAATTAACTGGAAAAGATTAGAAAGTCCCAAAATAGACTCTCAGATATTTGGTTGCCTCAAAGGCAGCAGTGATAATTCAGTAGGCACATGTTGTGTGGTTAATTAGATGTTTTTATAAAAAAAAAAAAAACAAGAATAAACTGCAACTCCTATTTCAATGTACAGATTTAATTTAAGATAGATTGTAGAACTAAATGTAAGAGCTTACACTCTTAGACTTCTAAAAGAAAATATATGAAAATATCTTGATAACTGTAGGTAGGCAAAGATTTCTTAGAAAAGACATATAAAAACTGTGAATAGTCAAATTAACGAACTGATAAATTGGATTTCATCATAATTAAAGGCTTCTGTACTTCTTTTCATAAAGAAAATGAAAAGACAAGCTATGCACTAAAAGAACACTGTGATAGCAATTGGGACTGTCCTTTAATGCTGGTGGGACTTTAGAATTGTCATAAACGCTTTGAAATATTGTTTGATAGTGTCTACAGAGGCAAGAAACGTGTATGTCAGATGACTGAGAATTTCACTTCTGTAATTCTACTCATTAGAAATGCATGTACTTTTTGCACCTAGAGAGAGGCAAGATTGTTTATTGCAACATTATTTTCATTAGCAAAAGACTGGAAACAGTTCAGATGTCCATCCACAACAGAAGAGATGAACGTGGTATAGGCTTGTACAATAGAACACCCTGTATAAGAATGAAAACGATTTAACTGCACTTAAACTAACTGGATGGCGTTCACATGTTGCATGAAGGAAGCCAGACACAGAAGACACTGTGCGGTTCCATTAAGGTACCGTTGGCACCAGGCAAAGCTAACCTATACAACTTGGTGATTCGTATTTTGGGTGGTAAGACTAGAAAGAAAAGAAGAAAGAGATTAACAGAAAGATCAGGTTCATTTGTGACAAGGAAAGGTTGGTGATCAAATAGGGTACTTTGTGAGGTGCCTGTGGTGTCCTGTTTGTTGTGAACTAATGGCTCTGTATCGTTTTGTTTTTTACATGCTAATTCATTGGCTGTGCATCGGTTCCATGTCTTTTAAAAATGTGTCTTATTCACAATAAAAATAGTTTAAAAAGAGAAATATATAATAGGATAGATAATTGTTAATATCTACATAATGAAGGTATTTTACAAGATAGGTTAAAAGCACATAATTTTAAAAATGTGTGTGTCTAGGCACATGGACACAGAGCACACACAGAGTAAAAATATAGGAAAGATACATGTCAGAATGCTAACAATGAGTGTCTCTACATTTTACATAGAATACATATTATTTTATAACCAAGAAACTCTTCATTAAATATTATTTAATAAAATTAACACTCATAGAGGGTGTTGTCCTCTACAGAGAAGACTGATTGGGTTATTTATACTGTTTTGTTCAAGGAAAGATTTAAAGCTGCTTTGTATTCAATAAATAACATTTTGAGCAAAAGACATGCGTGCATTCACATAGAGACACGTCAGGCACTGGTGTGATTATTAACAAAATATACCTTAGCTGCAGGGAGAATAATGGAAATTACCCAACAATTTTTTAATCCTAGACTGTTGCCTGAATTCAATAGTTCCTTTATCTTTCAACACATAAAAGAAGAGCATTTTTAAGTCGCTGGTAAAAGAAAAACTGCAGTTTGATTTTTTTTTAAAAGGGAATATTGTCTGAGGCCATGGAATTTGGTCAAAACGCTTGACATCCCATGGCTTCAATTTTCTATTACAAAAGCAACAATGCCTACCTCGCAGGATTGTCTGGAGCACAACATGATATCATATAAATGCTCAAGCATGGGGACCACCACACCTGCCACGCGGAACTGATTTCTGGGAAGTGTTGGCAAGGCAGTTTAGCACTGAGATGAGGAGTTCGGGTTTAGGAATGGGGGCTGGCTTTGGATTCCTGGCTCTACTGCCTATCTGTCTAGCCCTTCGGGTGTGTATGTTACTTAATGTCTTTTCCTTCATTTCCACATCTTTATTTAAAAAAAAATTTTTTTTAATGTTTTATTTATTTTTGATACAGAGAGAGACAGAGCATGAGAGGGGGAGGGTCAGAGAGAGAAGGAGACACAGAACCGGAAGCAGGCTCCAGGCTCTGAGCTAGCTGTCAGCACAGAGCCTGATGCGGGGCTTGAACCCACGAACGTGAGATCTGACCTGAGCTGAAGTCAGAGGCCTAGCTGACTGAGCCACCCAGGTGCCCCCATTTCCACATCTTTAAAATAAGGACAATAGTAGTACCTACCTCAGAGGGTTATTGTGAGGGTGAAACAAAGTGGCCAGTACAGTGCCTAGCACAAAGTAAAGAGTCCATATAAATTTTAGCTCTTGTTCTAGAGCTGCTTTATATGCCACTTCAGTTTGCCAGCAAGATTAGTGAAGAGCCTGGGATAGTAACCACTGTTTTTTCATATACATAAGAACTGAGGCCTTTAAAAATTTTCTTTTTGATAATTGATTATTGCTAAGCTTAATGCTGCCGTCTATATAGTTAGTTGTAGGAATATTTGTCATGATTGGATATAAGATATAGTCTGTAACCTTGATATGAAGTTGAAAATTGGGAAGCGAAGAAATGGGAGGTTATGTGTAATGCATAAATATTTCTCTTATTTCTTGAATTTAATTATTTTTCTCGTCCTGACTGCCCCCCACCACCAGTATCAGAGTATCAGTATTTTCTCTCCAGATTCTCTCTATTTTGCTTTATGTTCCTTTAAAAAAGAAAGAAAAAAAAGTTGTATTGCTGTACCAAGTCTTACTACCTTATTGAATTTCATTTTGATATTACAGGGGGGAAACGCTCTCCATTTCAGATTTGTGTGTCGGTGTGTAGGAAGGTGGGAGAGAGGGAGGTGGGTGCACTGCTTTCGTAGAAGACCTTCCCTGACCAGGCCCCTGAATCATGAACCACGTAGAGCCAGTGTTCCATTGTGTTCTTTCACAGGCTTGAGAGGCTGCAGCTTGTAACTGGGCGGTCTCCAAGTCTGTTGCTTTGTAGGAGTATCCTGCTTCATCTCCCTTTAATTGGTTTACTGCTTTCTGAGTCCCAGAAATAATATTTATTTTGGTCAGAGAATTTTGAGCTCAGTCGGGTGTACACATTTAAGCTTCCCAGATTCTGTAGCGAAAGAAGCTTGAAAATTAAGTAACGGTACTTACTTTTTTATGGTCTTTTTTCAGAGGTTGGGTATTTGAGAAGAGGAGGAACATAAAATGTGTGGTATCGTCTTCCTTAGGATTCTATTTTTTTTAAGCCTCCACCTGGGAACATGAGGACTTTCTCCTCGTATGGAAGTTGCATTGCCACTAAGTCTGCTCAGCTCTGCTCTTCGTCTCTGCAGCACTTAGGAAATCTTCTGATGTTCATTTTCTCTAATATTCTTCAGGTTACTGAACATCTTAGCTGGGTGGATTTGGGGACACGTTATGTTAAATTTTGAACGGGCGCTGGTATACTGCCTTTTCATATACCTGGCATTTGAAGAGTCCTGAATGCAGTATAAAATGAGGGTAAATAATACCCCATCGGTATTTAAAATCTATATGGAAAAATCATACACACACCCACACCCACCCCTCTCCACCCCCCAGTTTATGATCTCTGGGCACATCAACTTGGTGACACAGTGACAAGCAGAGGAGTAATGTTAAGGAAGCCAAATATGGTATCTGCCAGCTAAGAAGAGAATTAAGGTCTAAATATGGACAACCCTTTCCACGGATTGCACCCCACTGTGCCATCGTGATGGACCCTTGTTCATTCTCCCTCCATCATGGCTCCTCCTTCCAGGGCACTTAGAAACCTGGGTGGGTTTCGTGCTGCTTCTTGGAAGTTAAACAAAGGCATCTACTGTTACTCAGAAGAAGTATGGAGGGTGCCCGGTTCAATTCATGGTTGCTCGGGCAGCTCACCAGTGTCCTCAAGGTCCCAGGCCTTTTCCATCGCCTCCACTGTCACCCTCATTGTTTCGGCTCTGACCTTGTCCTTGTCCCCCCGCGGCTGCAGCAGCACGGCTACCGCTCCATGTAGATGCTCAGACGTGACTTGGGCAGCGTTCTCCATGGCCGTTCTCGGGGTCCACCGGCTCGCTCTTCTTTCCTCGGACAGCTGCAGGGTGAGGCGCTCCGTATGGGAGGGCAGCATGGGAAAAAGACAAAACTGAGTTCTGAAGAGGTTTCAAATAATATATCTTGGGCATTTGTACAAAATAAGTGCCTATATTTTTGAACATGTAAATTTAAAACACGTATACGCTAAGTGACGCGTACAGGCTCCAAAACCAATGTAGTCTTGAAATATGTGAGATTCAGAGTGTGATTTGCTTCACTAGATCCCTAAAAAATATGTCGGTACTTGACAGTGTTCTAATTTTTGCCTTTTTTTTTTTTTGCATGTACATGTTGAAAGTCTGTAAGTCAATTATGTAATGTTTCCTTTAATTTTTTTTGATAACATATTTCTCCCTATGCATGACCTTAGGCCATTGTAGATGCTCAGTGAATACTGCTGACTGATTGACTGTGGTGTTCAAGATAGACTTTTAAGTTATGTATTGTCTTTTTCTCCCCTCTTCTTTGGTTAAAAGCCATTTTCCTTGTGAACCTAGTGATGGTTGAATTTATGCCCAAACTCCTGCACTCTTAGCCAGTCAAATAAAGCACTGAGAGGCTGCAGTGGGAGAAGGGCAGATGTGGGAAGTCCTTCATGGCTGTACCCTTGAACCTTGAACCTTGTGATGGTTCTCTCCACTTGCCTCTTTCCCTTCAGTATATCAGATTTCACTCTCTGGAGGAGAGTAACAAGTAATACACACTGGAGTCAATGTCTTGGTTGCAGTAATAACTCTCCTGCTCTTTAAGGTGTGAGGCTTGTTCAGAACACTCTTCTGTACGTTTAGTACCTAGAGGAGCACATAGTTTGATTGGCAAAAACCTCGCAAGTGACATTCAGCCCTAAACAGCTTTGTCTCGTCACCCAAACTCAAAGCATTTTGGACTCAGGTCCATCTGTCTTTGTTACTATGTTAAGTAGATCATTTGCTCTCTTTATGTCTAGGCCAGTTTTTACCTCCTCCTGGAATCTTCTCTTTCACCCCAGTGGCCGTTGAGAAAATGGGTTATTTCATAGGCTCCATCCACAGCTGAATTGAATTCTAAGCAGTTTTAATGATAGTTTCCTGGCTAAAGACATTATCTCATCCTCCACTTTTACAGTACCCTCAATTCCTGACCATCTTACCACACTGAACTCTTTATTCCTGGACTTATTTCTTCAGCTGTCTCTTACCCTTCCCATTTTGGGTGTCCACACTTACACTTTTGTTTTATTCACAGTTTTGTTTCCTCCTCGTTAGTCATTGGTCCCTGGTCCCCAGCTTGCCCATCTAAGCACATTTATTTCCATATTACTGACACTTAGAGATTAATATTTTGTCTATTTTCTCTGTCTTTAAATGGCTAACCTAAATATATTTCTCAGTACAATGAGGAGGTGTGTACTTATTACATATAAATATCTAACATATTGACTTAACTCAGTAGCTTATAAAGATTTGGGCTTAATTTTGCTTTTTTTTTTTCTCAGAAGTTGGTTGTCAGAAACCCTACCTGGGCCATGTGCTTTCCTACAGAGTTCAGGCAAGCCAGGAATAATAGGAAGATATTAAAATTGGCCCTTTCAAAGAATGGTTTCCAGTTTTAAGGGGAAATTGAAAAAAATTGGATTATAATGTGTTTATAATTTTAGTCATATCTCAGGGCTTTTGAGTTATTGAAACAGCTTTTTAGTAACTATGAGTTTTCCTTGATGAACATTTACAGTGGTTTTTTTTAACCTATTTTTTTGGTAATCTGGTAAGAATGGAGAGGAGTTACAAGCCAAGTCTCTGATGGTATGCAGAAGACAGCACTGTGGCAACGAGTAAAGAAATATGGTGTCATTGTTTTTATTTCGCACTCCAAATTACCTGTGATGAGCTTAAGAGGTTTCATTCATGTGTAGAAAATTTTTAATTATTCATAGTGCTTTGGTGTACTATAAAAGTCGAATTATTAACACCGTAATTTGTACAGATAGCATTTAGTAAGAAAATATATCAGAAATAATTAATTGTTCTCACGATATGATAAGGTAGATATATCTACAGAGGGCAATCAAAAAGAGTAGCAGTAGGATATTGATTGCTTTTTAGAGAAAAAAAAAATTCTGTTCCATTTCTAAATGTTACCCATTGTGGGAGGAAAGTTCCCACTTGAGAAGGATGTGTTCCAGCTTCTTCTCTGCCAGGTGTCTGACACTGTGCGGAGTCGTAGGTGAATAAGGCTCACCGCAGTCCTTGGGAATGACGGACTCCAAGGACCTCGGCTTTCTGCTGTGCAAACCTATTTTCAAAGCCTGCTCGCGTCTCTAGGAGTGTTCCAGTGGTCTCTCAGCGCTACTTCTGGTGAAGACCCAAGTTTGTTCCCCTGACGCCGAGATCGCTACGGAAGACGATTGTCCGCTAACAAAATAAATTTAGAACCTTGGCCAGCCTGTGAACTGCATGCACATCCTGCGCTGTTTGTGGGATTTCACTCTTACCATTTACTGACCGAGATAAACCTTGTCTCCTTTTGGTCTCCTTTAATGTAGCTACATGCTACAGACAGGATTCCTAATCATTCTAAAGTTAAAAAACATCTAAATTGTATGATCGTTTGCTGTGAGGCCATCCATATTTTTCCCTTTCCCTTTTTCTCTCTCCTTGACCTAGCAGCAGGAAGCCTTTGTTTGAGGTGTTCATCTGGAACAACTTTTCCACACTTGTTTTCATGTTCTGTTAGATTACAGGGCAGCAGGCCTACCTTTGAAGCTCCTTTCTCTTTTGTTTCTTTGCCGTGCACTCCAGTAATTAACTTTGTCCTTCTTTTATTTGTTCCAGTCAATCGCAGGCCACTCTGCTGAGCATCTTCTCCCAGGAGTACCAGGTTAGAAGTTTTCTCCTTTGTGAGGGTTGACAGGTGCCTAATTGAATGATGAATGTCCCTTTATTTCTTTGTAATTGAACTGCCAGCTCTCTGATTGGGTTGGAGGATGTTCTCCTTTCCACATCGAGCACCGCCTGCGTCTCAGTGGAGGCCTGCCAAGCCTACCCATCCATCTGTCTAATAACATCTAGCCTTTGCTTATTTGGTGGACCTGTAATAAATTATGCTAAACCATTATTATTCTGACAATAATAATTTCCCAGTGTTGCGTGGTTCCATGTGCTAAATGTTTGCTGACTTGCACTGTCAGTGCCGCTTTCCATTGCTGACAGAGATGATGATAAATGACCATTGCTGGAGTGGCAGAAGGCAAGAGAGGCAGAAAATGGAGTCATTTATCATGAGATGACAGGTGTCAGTCAAGTGGCAAGTCTCTATGGAATTACTTTTTGTAGTTTTCAAATAAGTTGTTTTTAAGCAATGTTCTTCCTGGTTAAAAATGGCAATTGGATTGTAAAACTAGAGTGCAGAGGACTTAGATGGAATTGAATTGAGGGAAAATTAATACAAAGGTTGAAAGAGGGAACAAGTTTTCCTTTGCCCTCTGCAACCCTAAGCAAACTTATTTAGATTCAATTACTGTGACCCCGTTGGCTTTTACATATATACTGTACCTTGTGGTGTGGTGTGAAGACATCCCAGCCAAGCAGTGGGGATTAAAATGCATAGCTTCATAGAGTAGAAGGCAAAAGGACCTACCACCACCCAGATCCCCAAACCATTATTCACCTTGCCCTGGGTGCATTGGGATGAAGAAATGCATCATTCTGCTCTTGAACCTGAGGTGTGACACAACATAAAGATCTTTTTGTTTTTTTGTTTCAGAAACATATCAAAAGAACACATGCCAAACATCATACTCCAGAGGCGATTGAAAGTTATTATCAGAGGTATGACCTGCCTGCCCCACTAGAGGGTATCATAGCACCTATTAATTGTAATAATAATTATGAATAAATTAGTATACTAAATTAATTGTCTATATAACATTCCAAGGCAATGCAATTTAAGTCTTATTGAAGACTTCAGGTATGTTTTTGAGCGATTTCTCAAATGCTTTGCTTAAAGAATATGGTGAGACTATCTTGATTGGGTGTGTGTATACATACTGTGTAAGAAAACCTTAACAGTATTATGAAATCTCAGCTGGCTATTTTAAACTTACTGTAAGTGTGTATCTTATATAGATGCATATGTCGATGCACACATATCTACATATATGTGTGAAAGTTCTCAAAGTAAGTTTTATTTCTTAGATCAGCAAGTCGAAAAATATATTTGGAAATGAAGATTGAATATGGGTGCACTTCTATTTTGCATCATAGGTATTCGGTGAGCCATTTTAGAAATAAAAAAATATAGGTCAAATAAGGACGTGAAGATCTGTAATAATATACAACTGTCACATTTTAAATGAGGTTTTGTATTTTAAAAAGAAAATCTGGGTATGAAATCAACAACGTAGTGTCCCGGGGATATTTTAATTTCAGTCTAGTTTATTATAAATAGTTTTCAACCCCTGTCCTAAAACAGAATCTTTAAAATAGCTCTTTTAAAAACATTCTAAAAAAGTTATTGTCTTCGTAATATGACTGAATAACTTACAACCATAAATGGTAATGGTTTGCATTAGAATTGTTGGTTGGTTTCTTAAATATTTCAAGGACATATTGGGAAGGAAAACTGTCTGAAATATGCTCTTAAGTTATTACACTTAAGATTGACAGATCAACATTTCTCTGATTAGAGTAACACCACCAATTTTAGATGAATGATTTTATGCATGAAAATTTTATGAATGAAATGAATATCTAGATTAAATATTGGTATCATGTTTCTGCAAAGTCATTTTTTAAGAACTGAAAAGGGTTTATTAAAAAGAAAAGTTATTGAAGTTAGCCGTTTAAAAAATTACACACCATGCCATATATTAGGGTCATGTTCAGTTTTCAGTAGTAGCATCTGTTGAAGGTACACACACCACATGTGTACAAACTCCTTTGTGCCTAGGAGAATTCGCTGCTAAACAAGTCTTTGTTAAGTTTGAATAGATTTTTTTCAAAAATTATAATCTCCTCAGAGACATCAACATTTGAAGTTAGAACCTTAATCATGAATAAAAACTGAAGAATGGCTCACAGAGTGCTGTGAAGTCAGCAACAGCTTTGGAATCCAGACCCTCCAAAGAAAGACTGAACAGTTAACGTCCATGTCAAAAAGTACATTTTTGTTTGTAGGTATTGTCTTAGGCCATCATACAAAGTACGATATGTCTAGTCTTTAAAGACGTGTCGACACGAGCAATAGAAAGGAGAGCATTTCCTAGAAATTTGGAGCTCCACCAGCAAGCTGTGGGGCTGCCCTCTGACGATCATCTTCATTTCTGTAAAAAAGCTGCTTTAATTAGATGATTGCTAAGATCTCTAAGTGCTGCTTTTTGACATTTAGTTTCATTTCAAAGTACATTTAATTATCAACGTATGAACATACTGTATTGGATTATCTGAGTTGTTCGAGCCAGAAATAAAAGTCTTTCCTGTAAATATGGTTACTCAGTGATGCACAGTTGAGTGAGCAATAATGAGAATATATTTGTATTTCTTTAAATTTATTTAAATGTGAGAATCTCAGTTGTGTCAAGGAGTCACAACATTTTGAAACAAAACTGTGAGATTGGGCTATAATGGACAGACTAATAAGAAAGGAGCCTCACCAATTTCTTACTTTATCCCCCCCCACCCCCGCTTCCCGACTTTCTGCCCTGCGTTCTGTGCTTAGAGATGGGCCATATTGTCACCTTTCAGACATATTGACCACCGTAAAGGCCCCTTGTCAAAGTGATGGTTAAATGTCCTTGTATTCTTTGAGGTGAATTGGCCTTAAGAGCTTGTTTTTCAGCTGATTGTAATAAGGCAAATTGTGTTCTATCAAAACATATTTAAGCAGTTTGACAATGCTAACACTTTCTTTAATTCCTTTTTTTAAATAAAAGTAATACTCACACATTATAGAAATTAAACACATTTGTGATAGTCTCAAAAGGAATGAATGATTGCCCATAATTGTGGCAGCCAGAGATAACCACTGTGGTATTTTTCCTTCTAGTCTTTTGTCAATCCATTTTGATGAGGTCACACCATATATGCAATTGTGAATCCTGAATTTTATACTTCGAAAAATGTCTGTGACATAATATTACTCTGTAGAGAGCTTTTTGTATACATTTGCATTACATCATCATATGAAAGTATCAAAATTTACTGAATTGTATAACTCTGTTGAATATATGTTTCCAATGCTGTAATATAAAAATAATACCATAGTAAATAAACATTTTGGTACATAAGTATTTGCATTTTGGACTAGTTCTCTAATATTTATATATATGTGATTACTGGTACAAACAATGAGCATTTAAAGATTTTATTATATGTTCCCAGATTACTGTCTACAAAGATGTGATGGCTTCCTACTAGCACTGTCAGAGAATTTCTGTGTCTCCGCATTCTTGCTAGTGTTGAGATGATCTCAACTCAGAATTCCAAGTCTGAATAATCCACAGTATGATGCCATCATGGTTAACTGAAAGTCCAAAGGATTCAAATATCAGCCGAAAATATTTTCTCAAACATTTGAATTACTGAGAAAATTCCCTCAGTTCTTCATGTTGTGTATGTGCAGACACAGTTGGAGTGTTCATTTTGGAATCAATTTTATTCGTTCTCCCAGTATGAATGGCATTTTATTTCCAAACAGAAAACATACATGCAAATTTTATTTAGGTCCATCTAAATTGTTGGCCATGGGCTTGTGTGCAGTTATGGAGACACATTCACGAGTGGTCATATTTGCAAATCCCCATCAGTGGGTCTCCATCTTTTTTCTTCTCCCAGCACACACTGTTTGAGGGCCAGCTATATTAGCTTTAGAGAATTAGATCAATTAAATTTCATTCTGATGTTCACACGGAAAAAAGACTAGCTCAAGTGTGTTATCGACGTTACGTGATATAAAGAGTATCTGAAAATTTGAACCACTTTTTTGTTTAATTAGCACAATTTACTTTGCACTCCCTGCGTCTCATCTGCTATGCTAGGAATCAAGGATACAGATGTGAATCAGACAGGGTGCCTGCCCTCAACTGCTCTGTTTTAGGGAGAAAACCGCTGCATGCATGGAGATGAGCTCCAGAAGTTTTAAAGGAAGAATCAACAAAGGTGATATTCAACCTTAAGCTTAGGATAGAATTTTGGTAGATTTTAGAAGTTCTACCTTGATAATGATTATGAAAATAATAAAGATCAAATAACTTTACCTTTAATATTTTAAATCTGTACATGTTATTTTAATCTTAGTTGCTAATAAATCTTTCACACTCAAAAAAACATAAAATGGACCTTCTATGAAGATCTTTTGAGGATGGTTTTACCCACAAGGTAAACATTTCTTAATCCTCCTCTGGCAAAGCTAGAGGATGACACATAGCTTCTGTGCAAAGTAGTTTTAATTTGCAAATAGGGATTAGGAAGATGGCCCAGGTCACCATAATGTAGTATTCAGAATCACATCCTTCTATCTCAATTAAAATTCGGATCTCTGCCAAGGATCTGTTGGATGAAGGTTCTGCATTCCTTTGTATCGGTCTCTTCCAACCAGCTTCCTGTCTGAGTAGAAAGAGAAGCAAACCACTATAGAGGTATGAAAAGTCAACACTACTAGATTGCTCAGGTGCTTTGAGGATGCAGAGAAGGGTAGCATTAGGAATTTCTGATCATGTCCTTACTGAGTGTTTTCTGTAATTAGCATGCCCCTTTGATGGCATATCTAAAAATTTGAATAATATATGTCACTTGAGGATGGTTAAAGTTCCCAGAAAGGACAGCTACAACTTCAAATTAATATTCCCCTAATTTCTTTCCCCCAGACTTCTGAAGTGCTACAGGACATAGTTAGGAAACAGGTTGGAAAATAAATGTATTTGGAATCAGGTTCACCCTTTTCATCATATGAAGGCACCTCAGTAGACCTGGGGAGATAGGGTTCCATTTCAGAGCTTTACTGTTTACTGGTTGAGGGAACCCAGACAGGTTACATCAGTACTCTGGGGTTTTGTTTCTTGGCAACTAGGCCACTTTAACAAGCTCATAATAGGAGTTTCCACTGTATTAAGAGTGAACATGTTTCTATGTAGAGATAGTAGGTTATTGTTTGCCCATCTCCTATTTCTTTAAACTTAATAGAGGTGCTCCATTGGTCATTACCAGGATAATGGTTAACATAACATTTACATAAAATATATAATTTTGAGTCTAAACAGTGCTCTGAATAGGCAGTGGTCTGAGGTCTCGCTAATCTTTGTCATTTTCCCCATCAGCTCTCAAAGCTCGGCTGTGGCCACACTAGAGCCTTTCCTGGTCCTCAGACACCCCAGGCCTATCCCTGACTTTGCGCTTACTGCTCCCTTGCTGAGCATATTTTTCCTCCCGTGGCCCCACTGCTTTCCTTCTTACGACTTTGTACCTAAGTGTCACTGCCTTAGAGATGGGCTTCCTGACCAGCCCATCTAAGTTCAAATTTTGTCATAGTCTGTAGCATTATGTTATGTATGTATTTCTGTGTTCCCATTGCTTGTCTCCCCACTGAATTATAATCTCTGTGATGGCAGGAACCATGGACGTTCTGTTCCCAGCCTCTTCTCAGAACCTGGAATAGACCCAACACGAGTTACCTCTGACAAACACTTGTGGGATACATGAATGTTGAGTAGAAAGTTGTAAAGATATCCTAATACCAGTACAGGCTTAATTAATCTGACCCCAAATCTGAACCCGTAACGAATGTGTGTGTTTGGTGGTTGTGAATACTGGATTTAGTTGGTCAGATTTGACTGAATTGTTTGGTTGTTCTCGAGCAGGCCTGTGATTGCAATGAGATTGTCATGAGTTGCGTGAGGTTCTGAGCTAAGCCGTTTCCTAGGGACCTTTCTCTAAACCGCATTTGTTACTTTTTTTCAATTTTGCCTTTTTTTTTTTTTTATGAAAGTGCTTATTTCACAATTAGATTCCTAAACAATTTTTTCAAGAAAGTCCCCAATATATGGGAAATGAACTTAATAAAATTACTTTGAAGTTATAATGATCCTGAGACTCCCTACCTTGAATAAATTTCTTTTATTCCACTTCACTTATAGAAAAATTATACATCTTCATAAACATACTTGTGAAATAATATAATTTAGTATATTCATATGTTAGTTTTATGGGAGGTCTCATCTGTTGACTTTGATTTTTACTATCAAACAAATATTGTTTATTTATTCACTCAAATGGCATACTCTAGAGAAAATATCCATGTCTAATTCTATACTCTTGTCCATTATGGCTTTTGGAAGTTATTAAGTCAGTCATTTATTGGAGGAAAGAATATATGTGTATAGTGCAATCACCTATTATAAGCCAAGATCTGTTCTAGGCATAATAAATTGAATAAAATGCAATTCCTTATCCTCTGTGGGCTTTCACCCTTACGCTGGGGAATGGGTTGAGGTAGACAAGTAACTAGGCAGGTACGACATGCTGTGTTAAAGTAATGGAGTGGTGTACGAAGAGCTCTCCGATTTCACCTAGGGACACCTAGCTTACTGCTGGCTGGTGGTAGGTGGAAGGCAGTTACATGAAAGCTGAATCATGAGTTCTCCAGGTGAAGGCTGGAGTGCAGAACAGTGGCTAGAGATGAAGCCGGCCAAGGACAGTAGGTAGGCACCAGATTATGAAGAAATTTACAAGAGGCATTAAGTGGTTATAATTTACTCTTGACATTTAATGTAGGGAAATGGCACATCCAAAATTTTGTTTAAAAATAAAATCATTCTGGCTTCCGTGTCTGGGATGGATTTGGAGAGGAATTGTTGTTGTTGTTATTTTTAAGCTGGGCTAGAGAATGGGAAGGATAGAGGTTATGACGGAAATGCAGGGCAGATAAAATGATGGCTTGTATTGCCTAACAAGGTATGCTGACCCACCGATGACAAGTCTGTTCCATTTGTTTCTTAATAAGGTGTCAACCAATGCTGTGAAACACAAGTAAATAAAAAAGTGTGATGGATGCCTGGGAATGACTTTTTTTCAAACCATAAGAGCAAACTTATTTCCCTTCCATAAGGGGGTGGAGGTATAATAAAGCCAGGGTGACAGAGGTAGTGCTTTTCGAAATCACTTCCGTGCTCCATGTTAGGAGATGAAAACAAGGGACGCCGATGAGCTCATACTTTGTGCCCCCAACTTCATTTAGTCCGTTGCCAATGGTATTGAGGTAAGTTGTTTTTGTTTTCCTTTTCCCTTCAATGCTTTCCTATGACAGTAGCATACTTTAACTAGAGTCGAGCATGGTGTTTGCCCAGGAGAAACGTGTGCACACAGGGGATGCTGACAAGTCTATGCTGGCCTTTTCTTGTCACTACATTACCACTTGGCTTTGTCTGTCTAGGTACCTGAATGGAGTGGGGAGAAATGGAGCTGCCCCAGTGCTCCTGGAGCTGGCCAATGAGGTAATGTTATTGTTATTATTTTATTTAAACCTGCTGAAAACCTAAGGGGCCTATCTAGAGTAGCTTTGCTTAGAATTATAATTAACCTTAAAAAAGATTTTGAGGTACACCAGACACTTAAATTGCTCCCCGGTCTCTTTGTAGTTTTAATAATTGGACAAAGAATTTCATATATTAATAAATCAGTTAACATAATTAGTCCCCTTCTTTTAAGGCAAATGTATAAACAGCTTCTTGGTTTCTTACTTTATGGGAAATTTCAACCAAACAGCTCAGGACATGCTCTTTGCTGGATGTAATGTTTTAATTTAGTATGAGAAATACCTTTGTAAAGTAAAGAGATGGATGGCTGAAAAAAATCTATGTTAACTATTATGAAAATGAAGAGAGACATTGTTTACTTAAAACTGTAATGTTTACTTGATTTATTTTTTTGTTAGCAAACTTTTATTATGATACAAGGTCCATACCTTATACAAAAGTCTCTTTATATGAAGAAGCATACTGTTCCTCATAACACCAAATATAAAGTGATTTATTGAACTTAACTTATTAACTCTGATCTCTTTCTGTTTGGGGAAACAAGTAATAGTCTTACATTTAGAAAAGGAAACCCTAAAGATTTCCCATAAATGAAGAAGCTGTAAAAATGTCCGTAACAGTGGCCACGAGCATACCAGAAAATAAAGTAT
>NC_043708.1:77343914-77353914 GCF_006229205.1 Suricata suricatta
TGGTAGCAATTAGCTAACAGGTTTGTTCAGTGCTATTGGCAGAGGCATCCATCATCCCCCTCCCTGACCACACTTTTTGTCTGGTGTGGACTATGGAGATCAATAGAATTCTATATAGGGGAAATCACCTCAGCTTTAATGAGCTGCAAGTCTCAGTCAGTCTTGGTTTGTATTTTTAATTTTTTCCTTTTAAAATTAGAAATCGGAGAGAAAATCCTATTCCTTTGGGAGTAGAGAGTGCGGTGTATGTACTATTACTTTCACCAGATCAATGCTCAGTTTTAAATTGTTTTTCTTTGTAGAAAAAGGTGTAACTAACAACATGGGACACACAGGACATGCGGTTTCAGTAACATATACTTTAATAATATCTACTTTTAAGGAGTACCTTTTGGTTCTTTGTGGGATAATTTTTAGAGTATGATATGTATGTTCTGCCCAGTGTCTCCAGAGTTAGAATCCCAAGTGGCACTTCGGTAACAAAGTGTACTGACTTTTCTCTTGCGCATGGCTAAATATTCTACAGTCCTTTAGAATACTTTTGTGCCGTGCTATTGCTTACCCTTTCAACAAAACTAACACACTGGTAGGATACGGCTAGAGACAGAGTTTCAGAGAAGGTAAGTGACTTGGCCAGAGTCCTAATTATTGCTACATAAAGCCGACCCCAGCGCCCAGATTCCAAATTAAATCTGTTCAATTGAATTATTTTTCTTCCTCCCACATTAGACAGTGTTATAGGGAAAGTTTACTCGCATTGTGCCATTTTCTTTTCCTCCTGAAATCCAAATGGGATTTTTAGTTGTTCTGAGGGAGTGTAGTCAGCATTTTCATGGTTTTCTGTGGCCTCAGGGTAACCCAATGAGGTAGGTGAGACATAGAAGGCCAGTTTAGAGGCTGGGAAACAGACTGTAAGAAGTTATAAATGCAGGTGGTAGTAAAGGGCTCAGTGGTGAATGGCGATGCTCGAATTCAGGTTTTCCAGTTCCTCGTCAAGCTCATTCAGCAGAATGGTACGGTGAGTAAGGTACCAGTTAGGATAATTGTTGGGAAAATGCTCTTGGAATATGATTGCAGGTTTTCGTGTCACATTGCAAAACGGGGCAAGAGCAGGAGATGAAGAACTGTTTACTGTCATGCGTCAGTTCCTGGGGATTGAGCCCTACCCCGCTCAGCAGTCTTTCTTCTTAGCATAGGATATTACCAACAGCGTTTGGATTAATTATGAGTAATAGGTAAATCACATTTGGGTCTGTTTTCCTAAAAATGAAAATCCTTACATTTTCAACAAACCCTTTATGTATCAAAATGCATTTCCCCCCCGGTTTTTGCCATTTTTTCTAATTGCACCAATGGAGAGGATAATTGGAAAGTGATGACCAGTCACAGCCTGGGTTGCTAAGGAAGGCTGAATTTTCATTCCACGTTTTATAATCTACCCCTGGGATCTCACCTTCCCATTTTAACTTGTACAAGAAGACTAGGGGCTTTACCTTTTTTATTGTTGTTACTGTATTGTGCTCCCCAATTTTAGTACACATTCAGCTCATTAAGTCCCAAGTATTAAGTGTATAAGTGAATGGAATACATGACTGAGCATCACAGTTCTTAGTGACATACTGTAAGATCGGATTAGACTTTGAGGAGTCCCTTACTAACAGTACTGGGATATTGATTCCTTTGGAATTCGTGTTCTTTATTCTGTAGTTCATCAGGAGCTCTTTGAGTGCTGTTAGTATCATAAGCACTTGGTGCTATGGTAGATGGAAATAGGAATAAAATTCACAACTTTTCATCAAAGAACTCATAGCTTGGTGGGATGTGTGAAGCACATACATAATAATCTTTCTCTCTGTGCTTTTAGAGGTAAAAACATGCTGGAAGCAGTCCTCATGGGCTGGGGGAGGGGGAGAAAGTTGGCTGTAGGGGAAGACAATTTAAGACCGAGAACTCTGTGTACCAAGGAGGGAAAATGGAAAAGTGTAAGGTCTGCTTAAGAACAGTCCAGAGTTGCTAACTAAAAGCTTGTATGTAGATTCATGGTGAGAACTAAAGTTGGCCAGATTCAGCTGGGATCATATGATAAAGATACTGAGTTCCAGATCTGGGTGTTTGTATTTAAATTAGCAGGCCGTGGGAAACCACTGATGGCTCTAACTGGCCAGGTGACATGATCAGAGCTTCTGTTTATCTATGATAGTGATTTTCAGCGAGACAGATGTGGAGAATGTCATGTACCTAGCAGTGACCTGGGTCCTCCAGAACTCCTAGCACTGTTCTGTGACTTCATTCCCTCCTCCACTCAAGAAAGCATCTTGGAAAACAATTGAAGAACAGTGATATGAAATATCCAAATCAACGTTCATTTTTTTTTTTAAGAAAAAAGCACTATTTATTTACTTAGTGGTAAGGTATAAATAATTTGTAATATCCTCTATAATGGATCATGACACAGAGCTGTGTGTTGTGACAGCAGTTAAAATTCAAAGCTGAAGATAATACAGCAACACTATGAAGAATGGATTGAAGTGAGGAATTACTGGGTATCGTGAGAAAGAAAAATTAATAAGCCATTACATTATTCTTGGAAAATTTTAAAATGGTTTGAATCAGGGTTTGCAATGGAAGTAAAAGGGGAGTTAAAGTCTGTAGGCATGGCAGCTTACTGGATACTGGTGACGAGCAAGTGATAAGAGCCTAGGATGAATCAGAAATTTCAAACTGGCATATCTCATAATATACAAATAAGAGTTGCTATGAATTGGGAAAGGTAAAATAATTCAGTCTGGGCTACTTAAATTCAGCTTGGAGCACATCTTATAGAATGCTTCTGTAAAGTTGGACTTTAGGGCTCCTTCTTGGGAAGATAGTGTAGATTTGCGATATTTGTAAATGGAATGTATTTTTCCAAGACTGAATAGGGGGAGGCACTCCCCACTCTCTATGTGACTCCTCATTTTATTTTTAAGTATTCAGGTTATTAATCCTTCAAATTATTAATGATTGACTTTCCATTTGCATGGCACCTTCAATTTTTCTGCCCTCCAAATGGTGATAAAATGGGGTGCCTGAGCGGCTCAGTTGGTTAAGTATCCAACTTCAGCGCAGGTCATGATCTCGTGTTTCGTGAGTTCGAGCCGCATGTGGGGCTCTGTGCCTGGAGCGTGCTTCAGATTCTGTGTCTCCCTCTCTCTCTGCCCCTCCCCTGCTCATGCTCTGTTTATCTCTCAAAAGTAAATAATCATTAAATAATTAAAAAGAATAAATGGTGGTAAAAATCAATGTAAAGAATTAATGTATATTCTAGGAGTAAGTGCCTCATTGAGAGGAAGTGAATGCATGGAACTTCTCTAGCTTAGTTTAGAGGGGACTGTTTCCAACTGTTTGCAAACCTCTTGCTTATTGATTACACATTTATTTAATGGCAAATATTACTTCCTTATATAGTGCAGATGGGTGCTGTTCAGCCTTTTATATAATTTGAAAACATTTTTTAAAGTCTTAATTAAAAGACTTTTTCAAGCTTTTACACCATATGATGTTTTCCATTTCCTGAAAGCTCTATCGTATCGTATTCTGTACTTTGAAGGTTGTTGTCTGGACAGTTCAGGTGGTATTTCAGGGGTACGAATATTAGCTTACTTTGGCCCCTCAGTTTTTGTTGATAAAAATTCTTGTATCAGTGGGTAGACATTTTCTTGTATCCCTTTATAGACTTGCCTTTTATAGCTGGTGAAATGAGAAAATGACTTATTTTCACTAATTTGAAAAAGAAGTATAGAAGTATATTCATTGCGTGATAAATGTTAATAATACTGATTACACTGAAAGCTTTTGTCATTCAAGAAGCTCAGAATTGGAAATTAGATCCCAACTATGCTTTATATACAGTGTAATCAGTGGCATTTAACTTAATTTAATTAATCGTGTTATCTGTGATCGTGGGTATAAGTGGAGGATGGTTACTTGAAATTAAAAATAATCTACCTTGGCTATTAATGTTGATATCATACTGAAGTTCTTCCTCCTGGTATATTTTTCTCGACAGCTTGTAAGGAAACTTTAAGGTGGAAAAGTAAACTGATTCAGTGAACAGGCCGTTAGGGCAGCGGGGAGATGTTTGAGAGGATCCTTGGGGAAAGACCAAAGGGATTGGTGATTGATTCACAATCTTAAAGACAAGAGTAGTCAAGGACTTATGACAAGTTATTGCTTGATTTGGCAGAAATAATCCCCAGGACCCTCACTGGGACTTTGAGAAGGGTCGGAAATAAAAATTGGTTCCCATAGCTTTGAAGACATGCAAAATGAAGGAAGTCAGACACTAAAAGACAAATATTGTATGATTGCATTTACATGAAGTACTTAGAGTAGGCAATTTCATAGCAACAGAAGGTAGAATAGTGATTGCCATTGGCTGGAAGGAGGAGGGGACAGGAAGTTATTATTTAATGGGTATGAAGTGTCAATTCAGGAAGATAAAGTTCTAGAGACAGGTGGTGGTGATGGTGTTACAACAGTATGAATGGACTTATTACTACTGAACGGTATACTTAAAAATGGCTAAAATGGTAAATTTTATGTTGTATATTTTTCCACAATTTACAAAAGCCTTTAAAAAAGTGGTTCATGCATAAAAAAGTGGTTTTATGTGCAAAATTTTCTGGTATAGTCCTGATTTCATATACATTTTTTTTCTGTTTAGAGAAGATGAATTTATAGTATAGTGGCATCATCTTAGAACTTTAAAAAATACTTCTATTTACATAGATTGAAAAATAAGGAAAACTCTGTTTGGGTCAATATTTCTTATTTTTTAGTTTGATACGAGATATAGATTATTGATATTTCTGGTAATTTCAGAATATTTGTTGCAGAACTCTCTTGATTTGTTTTTCTTCCTTAGAAACATGGTCACTAGAAACACTTTTTAAAAAAATACCTATTTTTGAGAGAAAGAGCGAGTGAGCACAAATGAGAAGCGGCAGAGAGAGAGGGAGTGAGAGAATCCCAAACAAGCTCTGCAGTGTCAGTACAGAGCCCGATGCAGGACTCAAACTCACAAACTGTGAGATCATTATGGGAGCCAAAATCAAGAGTTGGACGCTTAACCGACTGAGCCACCCAGGCTCCCCTACAAATGTTTTTTGTTTATCTTGAGAGAACTAGTTAATTTGGATGCCAGATTATATTACACAGTTGCCCCTTTTAATTAAGGAGCAACTTTTTATTTTAGATTTTTTTTTAACCAGGTAAATTGACTAGGGGTAACCAGATTCTTGTCTGATTCTAGCGAGACACCAAATTGTTTTTGAAGTAATTGTATTTATAATTACAAAGCAGAATATGGAAATTACAGAATGGAAATCAAGCAATTTTTTTTTCCTTCCCAAATAATGAAATGCACTAAACTGAGAATTATCGTGGTTTGTATTCTTCAGGGGGGTTAACAGCTTAGTTGAATTGGCACCAAACCTTGCCTGTTTGCGGTTATTGCCTTCTGCTGTCTACTCTCCGACAGCCTCCCTGCCATCTCCTGTCCCTTCCCAACACACACATTGTGGGGGGTGGGGTGGGGGCGTGTTTTCAGATAGGTGTTCTGAATTATTGTGCCTCTTGTGGAGATCTGTGTTGAATCCTGAGCTGTGTTCTCCCACTTAGTGTTAAGCCATGGATACCAGTTTTGGCCTCCATCTTTAGAGCTCTTTTTGCACTAATTCTTTTTTTCTGCAAAGAACTTCTGAAATTCACATGGACCTTTTCTTCTAGAGTTGCAACACCCTGTACCTCCACATTCCATGAGTAGAGCTCATCTCTTGGCTCTCATTGTTTGTCTGTACTTTATCCACTGGCTTAAATCACCTTTCAGTTTTGTTCCTTATCTCTTTATTTAGTTTTTAGCTGCTTAAGGCAATTCAAGTAAGCAATAATAATATCTGATATTTATGTAGCACATACTACATGCCAAGTACTTTCTAGGATCTCTACTGCTTGGACATTTAATCCTCAAGACAAGTTTATGAGACAAGTAGTATTATTATCCCCACTTACAGATGTGGAAGCCGAGGCACAAGATCTTAAGTGACGTGTTCCAGGTCAGACCTTAAGTAGCAGCAATCCACCTCCAGGACCCATGCTCTTAGTGATTATGTTAAACTTGCTCCCTAGGAAAAACAGTATTTTGTCACTCAACTCTGTATTGTGAGACTTGTGTGGGTACATCGTTTTCACGGGCCAGAAAGTTTGTAAGTCAACGCCATAGTTCACAAATGTCATTGTCTGAATACAGACTCATCAGATTTCCCAGTGTATCCAAAAAAGGGTCTTATGTTTTTGTAACTCTCAAACAGACTTTTAAGAGCTTGTGTAATTCATTTACTTATGTCATATAGCACTATATGTCTTTATAAAAAGGAGTATTAACATATAAGTGCTTAACCTTTACTTCTTAATGATGAGCTTCTAAATTGTTATTGTGCTGACATAATTAGGTGTAACGCCTAAAATGCTTTGTGTGTATAGCTATAAAAAGAAAGTAATGTGATCTAGGACTGACAGTAAAGCTGTATCTAGGAAAAAATCCTATGGAAGGTTGAAATTGAATGTGGTAACTGCAATTATCTAAAAGGAAGTCTATTACCTTATGATAAAACTGTCAAAATAATGATTGGGTACTCCCACAAATTGTACAGAGAATCAATAAAACCAATATTACGTCACGGTTTGAGAATTTAGGAATTCCACTTTCTCCTAATTCATGAGAAGATGCTAATATATTTAAGAATGAGATAATTGTAAGGGCTTTTTTCCTGCTTCATTTTTTAAGTAACTCTTTGCTTGAGAAGCTTGATAAACAACATTCTTAGAAAATATGAATGTGTATATATATTTATATATGTTCATTAACCAGATAAAAACGTACAGACAACATGAGCTACTTTCTTTTGCCTTGCAAGGGCATAAAATCCAACATTTTGAGTGTATCTTCTTTGTTGATGGTGAATAACTTTCATTTCATTGAGGGCCCTTGCTTTGACCATTTGATCTCTGATGTCATTGTATATAAGCTAGCCTCTTTATTTTAATGAGGATTACCAAATTATTCTTGCTAAAACTAAACTGTATGCACAGGTAAATGATTTGTCTTCTTCACTAAGCCACCTAATCTCCAGCTTCTCATTTTTTTTGTCCTTTGATCTAAGAGGACATTTTATATAATAATATAGGAATATTTGGTTCCTGCTCTTGGTTCATCCCCTGTTAACTCACATCTGTTAGTTAACTTGAATTACATATTGTATTGATAACATATCTACCATTTACTTACAACTCTAGGATTGAGAGGATATTAAGGAATTCAGCAGATGACACATAAAACATGTGAATGGAACCTTACTGTTTAAAATGTTTTGGGGCGCCTGGATGGCTCAGTCGGTTAAGAGTCCGACTTCAGCGCAGGCCATGATCTCACAGTTTGTGGGCTCGAGCCCCACGTCAGGCTCTGTGCTGATCTCTTGCTCAGAGTCTGGAGCTGAGCTTCGGATTCTGTGTCTCCTTCTCTCTCTATCCCTCCCCCGCTTACACTTTGTCTCACTCTGTCTCTCAAAAACAAATAAATGTAAAAAAATTTTTAATTTCAAAAGTTTTGATAATGTTTTCTTTGACTCCTGTAATAACTCTTTGACATAGATAACACAAATGTTATTTTGTGATCTTATAATGAGAAGCTCGAGGTAAAAGACCTCACAGTATGCTTAGAAAGGGCAAGAACTGGGGCTTGATCTCGGATCACCCACGCCTACCTGCTCCCTTACTTACCCTTATTATGTGTCTGAATGCACAAAAGAAGGAACAAAAGCAATAAGGGAAGAGACCTAAGTCGTCTTTTCCATTACTTAAGGAACGTGAATTAACACTGTTGTTTAGACATTGCCCCAGTGCCTAGCTACTCTTAAGAGTCAGAAGAGTTTATCTTATTTCTACTTAAATCTCATCTGTTACCATTTGTGTGTGTCTCCTCTTGCTGAGTTGGAATCCCAATTTGATTTCTGTCACCATTGGTAACATCTCTGGCAGCCATAGTTTCAAAATCATATAACTTCTACCTCTCATTGTTATACAGATTAAAGATGATTTTGTAAAGTACCTAATGTGGTACTAGACACATCATAGGCACTCAAATGATAGTGACTTTTGTAGCAATAGGCAGTAGTATTCCAGCAGTTTCTTAAAACATATAAAGGAATTAATTTATCCTTCCTCGTCTTTTAGTACTCTTGAAATTTGAATTCTATGATAATTTTGGAGATCTGAAAACCTCTCAATCCTTTTTATGACACTCTATAATGGGAAGAAATTAATTATGGCCTTATCAAAGCAGCATAGAATGGGAGATTGAACTCAATTTCCTGAATTCTCTTATTAATTTATTTTAATTTAATGTATTTTTCTTATATTAATGAAACAATAGCATGTTTGGCCTTCTTATATATGTGCTATGGAAATTTATAACCCTTTATTCTGCTATGTAACTGTATCTTATAGTTCAGAAATTCCTTTAGCCAACATTTTGTCAATAGCAACAGGAGTTTTTTTGTTTTGTTTTTGTTTTTATTTTTTAATGGTAATAGAAGGGTTAAATATTTCATGAGCTTATGTCTGGGGCAGCAATTCCATTGGAGAGCTATAATTTTTCTTAGTAAAATTTTGATTGGGCTAATTTTAGATGTACAGAAAAGTTGCAAAGATAGTACAGAAAGTTCTCCCTGTACTTGTCACTCAGTTTAAAGTATGCCTAATGTTATAATTTTACGTGACTCTGGTACGTTTGTCAACAGTAAGAAACCCAATCAGTATATTACTATTAACTGAACTCCAGACTTTATTTAAATTGCACCACTTTTTCTCTTAATGGCCTTTTGCTGGTCCAGGGTCCAGTTCAGGAGCCCCCTTGGCGTTTAGTTGTGTTTCCAGCCTCTCCCCTGGTCTACGACAGTTACTCAGTCTTTCCCTTGTCTTTGATGGCCATGATGGTTTTGAGGAATATTAATGTCCCTCAGTTTTGATTTGTCTGATGTTTTTCTCATGATTAGGCGGGAGTTAGAGAATTTGGAGAAGACTGGCACAGAGGTGAAGTTTCCTTCATCATATCCTATCAGTAGGTACATGATATCAGTGCAGTTTATCACTGGCTATGTTAACCTCTTGGTTAAGGTAATGTTTGCCAGACTTCACCTCCATAAAGTTACTGTTTTTCCTTTTCTGTACTCTGTTCTTTGAAAAAAGTCATTAAATTTAGCCTACATTCAAAGATGAAGAGGACAATTTAACTTCATCTCCCGGAGAGATTATGTTGAAATATTATTTGGGATTCTTCCATAAGGAAGTTTTGGCTCCTATATTTTTTTATTCAGTCATTTATTTATATATGCATATATGACTTGTGATATTTACTTTCTACTTCTGGTTATAATCTCACTAGGCAACTTTTATTTAGATTCAGGAATTCAGTGTGTGCTCTGCATCCTAGTCTTTTAACCAGCCCTCCCCCATGTTACCATAAACTAAGCAGACATATGTCCTTGCCTGTTATTCATCTCAATGATGAAATTAGTTTACATCAGTCCCAAGTAAAGCCCTTTACAGGCCAACCGACAAATTCTCTTTAGTTAAATACTCTCCTTTATGAAAAGAGGACTGTCAATGCTACAATAAATGTCAAAGATAAATTTTCTCAGTATGATCTAAATTTTCATAAATCTCTTATATTTATTAACAAACACTTTTTTGTTTTGTTTTTGCAAATCAACTCGTTTTGATTGTTAGGGGCAATACTTTCTGAAATAAAAGTGAATTCCTTTAAAACCTGGGCCTGAATTTGGTTCTTTTCCATCCTTCATCACACCCTTCTGTGAATGATCAAACATGCTGGTCAGTCAGTGAACACCTTTTGTCTACAAGATGTGGGGTGGGTAGAATGTTCTTTGACCTGTTTATTTGG
>NC_043708.1:77358914-77411414 GCF_006229205.1 Suricata suricatta
AAAGTATTTGAAAGATAGATCTCTGTGTCGGATAATGGGCAGAAATTGAATAGCTGTGTTTTCCTTGAAAGTTGTGTTGAGATTTTTCTCAGGAGAATTAGACGAAAGTTATTTCTGAATAGAGCGCTGTCCCTGGCTGTAATTAGTCACATGGGCTTAGTTCCCAGGAAATGTTTCTTTTCACTGTACTGAAAGTGTGTGAATTTTCATATTTTTTAAGTTATCTTAAAATCTCCTCTCTGCTTCTCCATCTGCCCCTCCTAAAATTTAAGAAATCTAAAGTTTAGTTTGTACTGTTCTCGGTAGGTTTAGGGGCCTGTCAGAAAAGTACACACGTTCGTGCCCTGCATACCCTCTCCCTTTCCATGAATCCTTCCAATCCTGGGCAACACTTTTAATGACTTAGAATTAACTGCCTTCTAATTATGCACTGAGGCAGACACCATGATGGGGTATGGGTCCTTGCCAGCAAATGGAAACACAGCAGATATAAATGAGCAGGCTACCAGAGGGAATTGTGAGAGAGGCTTCTCGAAGTCATCAGCTTGCAAAGCAGAGGCTTACCGCTGTCTCGCTGAATAATGTAACCTTGGTCAAACCAGCAGCCACTGCGGTAGCACCCATAGGAGCATCCGTTTTTCTTTCTTTTTATACACAACATACTTGCAATCTTGCCAGGTTTTTGGCTACCCCAGGAAATTTTGGCAGGTCTTTGCTGCCATCAGCTTTCTCCCCTGACTGTGAGCTAGACTTCTTTTTACCTGTGACTCAGCTGTCAGTGTTATCTGATGTGCTGAGCTCCCATAAGCCAGGACCAGAGAGCTCAGCTTCTTTGGGGGGACATATTTGTTCTATGTGGAACACTAAGTGTGTTGAAATTATAGTTGGTAATCTCTGAATTGGAAGGGGATCTAAGACGGAGGAGACGGAGAACTTGAGTTATTCCTGGAAGTATGATGTCTTAATCTAGAACATTTCTGGTCACTTTTGAAACCCTTAGGAATAGTGCCGAAGAATAGTCTGGTTAATTATGATCCCAACTGGCTAAGTTTATTATATCATGGCCCCACTACTGACTGGGAGGGGGACTTTAGGAAAGTTGTTTAAATCCTCATGCTTTAATTTCCTCATTTCTAAGATGTGGATAGCCACCTTGGAGGTCTGTTCTGAAAATTCAATGAGTTAATACTTGTGCAGAGTTTAAAATGATGCCTAGCACATGGTATGCACTCAGTAAATGTTGGCTATTGTTCCTTTTTAGGGATGAAAAATTGATGTAGGGTAGGCTGAGTGACCCCCACCTTCCTGAATACTCAGCCAACTTTGTGCAGATACTAAACTAGTGTTTCTGAAATTTTAGGAATTTGGGTACCTTTACAGTTTTCCATATCGACATTGTAGGACGTGTACTACTAATAAATATACTATATTTACTTGAAAATTTTTAAGTGTTATTTATTTAATTCTGTTTCAAAAAAATTTACAATTCTATCTTAAATGATAAACTATAATTTCTTGCCATAAATAGAAAGTCCTTATAAAAATAATACAAAACTGCTAAAGAAAAACATGTTTTGTGTGCTCAGAAAGTCATTTCACATGCCTGTGCCGGCATGAGGCACTCTTCTCTTTGGGAGACGTGGCATTAGATGTTGTCAACATTTAAGGACCCATTGTGTCCTACGTCTTCTTGGTCTAAATTTTCTGAAAGATATGTGTGTGTGTGTGTGTGTGTGTGTGTGTGTAAGACCTACTCATCCATAATGAGAAAAGTTCAAATTAACCCAAATCCATTTGACTGACTAAAAATTTCTGTAACAGTAGGGAATATTGGCAGGACTTGAATTTTGAGTAGTTTATTAGTAACTCATTTGGCAGTTTGTGGAGTAACTATTTTGTGCAGAACAGCTTTGGGGTGATAATAGAAATGTTTCTGCCGGTAAGCAGCTTACGAAACGTCCTGACATAAACAGTTCTTTAGGCCTCCACGTGAACCACATAGTCTCAAAAGGAGAGATATCACTTGAACAGAGATGCAGTATACCCATAGCATTAAAATTTCAAGGGGGAAAATTAAGAAAAAAAAATGTCTAAAAGATTTCCTTTGGTGGGCTATAATGAAAGAAAGGGTTAGGCAGGACTTATGTAGACCAAACCAACACAGAAGCACTGAAAGCCAGGCTTGAAATCTGAAAACTTCTAGCTTCAGAACCAGTAATAGACTTGTAAAAATTATCTCTTATCCTCTTGAGGTGACCAGAGGTTGAACCTAGTTCTCCATGAGAAAGTCCTCAGATACTTAAAGGTAACTTTGAGGAAATATGACATCTTTTTCTCTATATTGTGCTAACCATCCCTTTTTCCTTAAGGTTTTTTAAAGCATTTTTTTTAATGTTTTATTTTTCAGTGAGAGAGCATGAACAGGGAAGGGGCAGACAGAGAAAGGGAGTCAGAGGATCCTAATTGGGCTCTACACAGACAGCATTGAACCTGATCGGGGGCTCGAACTCATGAATTGCAAAATTATGACCTGAGCCAAAGTTGGACACTCAACCTACTAAGCCACCCAGGTGCCCCAGATTTTTTTCTTTAAGTATGTCCTGGTTTCAAGTCTTGGCATCTTGATCAATCTTTTGTCAACAAGTGACAAAGTAATGTTTAATTAAATGCCAAGTGATTGGTAGACAGCATGAGTTCACTCCCCTATATATGAGGTATGGGAGGGCAAGTGGATTGGAAACCAAGGGGAAATTTTGCTGGCAGAGGTGAAAATTGAACTGGGCTTTGAAGTTTTGGCTGAGGGAAAGATAAGAAAGAACATTCCAGATTTGGATGGTGGAATTGGAGGTGGCTGAGTACGAAGGGTGGAATTAAGTATATTCCTGGCATTAACTATATGCTTAGTAAAGACTTGTTGAGTATATGCTCGTGGCATAAGAAGTGTTGGTGTGTAGTGTTCTGAGACCAGAATCTGATCAGTGTGTATACTTGTGCTTCAGAGGCATCTTCCTCTTGTCCTTACATAATCCTTTAAATTTTTGTTTTTTATGTTATTTTTTAATGTTCATTTATTTTTTGAGAGAGAGAAAGAGCATGCACATGAGCAGGGGAGGGACAGAGAGAGAGAGAGAGAGAGAGAGAGAGAGAGTTCCAGGCAGGCTCAACGCTATCAGTACAGAGCTCGAGGCTGGGCTCTATCTCACGAGCTGTGAGATCATGACCTGAGCCGAAATCAGGCGTAAGGCTCTTAACCACCTGAGCCATGCAGGCGTCCCCATAATACTTTCTCTTATTTGATGACTGTGGTATGAAGTTACGTTTACATGATTATGTGCTAGAGAGCAGAGTTTAATTTGCCCCTCTAAGTTTCTCTAATGTTAAAAGATAGTGTTTTGTAGATTGCCAGATGAGATTAGGCTGCTTTAGAGATCAGCTTGTACGGTGAGATGACTAGTGGGCTGCCTGGAATTTTTGAGAAATAGTTCCAACTGCAAGAGTAAGGAAGCTCCGGTAGGCCACAGGCAATATTGAAAATGTCCAGAAAAGACATGGGCAGGCCAGCTCCCATGGAGATGTAACTTGGGACCTTTATAACCTTGAGGTCCAAAAGCCCTGCACCAGCATTTAAAGAGAAGATTCGATCGTAGCTGGTAGTCTAGGCTTAGCTGTTGTGGAGCTCAGCCTCTGCAGGAGCCGTGTGCAAAGGCAAGACTCTTGGTGCACTCTGGGAGCAGCTGCATTCCCCTGCCAGCTGTTCAACCGCAGGGATTGAGTTTTCTTGTTGTAGGGAGAGCTAGGTCCTAACACCACCGTCTGTCTGCACATGAATTTCCTTCCAAATGGCCTGTCTCATCTTTATCACAGTAGCATCCATCTCTCACTTCATCCTTTTTCCCTCCTGACGTCTGCCATCCAGTACACAGTCAGCCCCATGCTGGCTCACCTGTCGTGCTTAAACATATTTGTGACCTTAGATCAGAGGTCCCAACGAGATATGGTCTAGTCTTTGTTTTACCTCAGGTGTAACCTAGTCAAAAGTCACTCTTTGTGGCATGCAGGATTTCCAGGGACCTTCAGAGCATAAGGGATTTAGCTCCTTATTTGCCCAGTTCCTTTCAGCAGCAGCTGACTGCTTATTTGAGCTTACACCAAGGAAAGGAAGAGTTATAAAGACAGGCATGATATCCGTGACTTGGAGGGAAGGAAAGTCTCTACTTGTTTGATTGCTGGTGCTTGAAGTTAGGAAACAAACTTAAATGGTTATGGACAACATTTAAAATACAGCCACTGCCCCCCATGGAGTGATAGCACAGTGAGCTAATATAAATGTGTGAAGGACTTCTCCCAGGTTCTTTCCGAAGAACAGATTGGACCCCACATTGTGCCCTGACTGCCACAGAGGGGCGTGGCAGGGGTGGCGTGTAAGAAGGAAGAACCTGCATTGTCCAGTTTTGCCTGTTGAACAGTCATGTCTGGCTATCTCTCCAAGGCTGTGGCAATTATATTACTTGGTAAGAACAGTCTCCCGACTCTATACATATCTCATGGTCTTTCTTCTTTTACCTTCTTGACAATAGAAGGTAATGGGTGATGTATGTATTGATAATGCAGCATTGGGAGGCAGAATGCATGCCACTCCGTGATCTAACACCAGCCAAAACAGTAGGATGACAACTTCAGCTGCCCGAGTCTGAAACAGCATGTTAAATGCTCTTCATATGTTATCTTATTTCATCTTCACAATAGCCCTGCAAAGTAAGGACCAGTGTTACATTCTTTATAGACGAGGGAACTGAGAATCACTGACATTTAACTCATTGAGATGATAGAGCTAGTGGGTGGAAGATCCAGGCCAGTCTGCCTGATTCTAGACTCAGCTGGTAACTACTGTCCCGTGCTATTTCTCCATTCGAAGGTATTAGACTGTGTAGCTCTCCAGTTCATCTTGCTTTTAGAAAGCATGTTTTTCCTTTTTTTGAGGAAGATGTAAATACACATGGTCTGTGTGACATCTGAGGCTAGGTCACAAGGAACTGTAAGCTGCTGCCTGCTTCCCTGGGGTGCTTGCTCTTGGAATCCACTTCACGAGGAAGCAGGAGGCCCACATGGAGAGGAATCAAGGCCCCTTACTCGTAGTTCCTGCTGAGGTGGAAGCAAGCTCAGATTTGCTAGCCATGTAAGTGAGTCATGATGAAAGGGACCCCTCCAGCACCCGATAATCCTCTCCAAGCCATGTCACACGAAGAGAAGCTGTCTCCATTAAGCCAGCCTAAACTGCCAAATCATGAGCAGGTTAAAAAATTATTGTTTAAAGCCACCCCTCCAAAAAAAAAATGGGTTTATGCTTGAAAATTTGATGGAACAGATTCTCAAACCACAGAAATGAATTGTTAAGCTTGATAATTATCATGGTGCTTTGACTGTGACATGGCAGCAGGCTTTGGAGGAGTCAGGGTAACAATTCATTTTCTAGCCACCCATGACCCTTCTGTTCTCTGGCCCACCCAGACCCTCTGCAGCAGAATGGACTTTGGAGGTGATTTAGGTGGCTCAACTTTACAAGGCACCGCTTCTTGGCCAGCTGTCCTTCTCTCTGTTGTTTGAGGCTCCAATTTCTTAGAAGGACCTTCTCTTTATATATTTAAATACCTTTAACTCCACAGGAATTAACAAAGAAACAAGCTTTCCCTGGAATTTATTAAGAATTTTCTAAAAATTTCACCAACAGAGCCAGAGCTTTTGTTGATGGACCACATTTCCATGACAAAGACATAAATGATAAGAAAAAGAAACAAACAAAAATCTTTTCAAATACAAAACCAAGTTCAAACTAAAGGAATGCAACCTCTAGTTGAGAGAATGTATATTCGGATTGGTAAACAGGGGCTCTCACTTTGTAGGGCCACAAGAGTTGTTAGCTTTAGAAAAGGACGGGAGGGGTTGGAGTTGGGATTTTAACTTCCCAGAGGGAAAGATACCCAACTCTGAGCTGGAAGTGAGCCTCCACAGACAGCCCAAACCATGGTAAAGGGACTGGGGAAATTCCACTTGCCTGGAGAAAATGGTGAGGAAGCTTGCTTCCAATATATGGGGTGTTTGGAGAGAGAAATTAGAAATAGGTCTGCACCATTTGTGGGTTTGGGGCTAAACTTGGGCTCTTGGTTAAACTACAGGAAGTCCACTTTAAGAAATTTGTAGTAAAACTGGTCTCTGCAGAGGTAAATATGAAACTACTCTGTCATGGTTATTTCCACAGTAGAAATCAAACAATTCTTGCTGAAATTAACTTTATACTATAAATTTACAAAGTGGGGATTTTCCAAGTGAAGAAGTCACTATTAACAATAAGTAGGTAGGTAAAGAGGCAGAGAAATTGCATAATGTTTTATTTATTTTTGAGAGAGAGAAAATGTGAGCAGGGGAGGGTCAGAGAGAGAGAGGAAGACACAGAATCCAAAGACAGGTTCCAGGCTCTGAGCTGTCAGCACAGACCCCGATTAGGGGCTCGAACCCACGAATCATGAGATCATGACCTGAGCCAAAATCGGACACTTAACCAACTGAGCCACCCAGGCGCCCCTAAGATGACATTTTAAAACCAAAATAATTATAAAAATTTGATCAAGTAAATTAAAAACTAACTAGATAATGGAAAGAATAGAAATTAGTGTGAAAAAAGAGCAGATAGAGTTGTAAAAAAACAGTAAAATTTGGAAATGATATCATTATGAATTGAAAAGCTCATTAGATGAGTAAAGTGTTAGATTAGAAAAATAGATTAGAAGAGTTAGAACAAAAGTTAGTGAATTTTAGGGTGGCTTAAGGAAAGCACCTTTAGTATATAACACAAGAGATGAATAGAGAGGAAATATGAACACTTTATAGGAGACAGTGATAAGACCTTTGAATACATACCTAATATAAGAGTTCCAGAAGGCAAGAATGGAAGGAGAGAATGGCTCGAAATTTTCAAACTGGTTAAAGGCATATATCCTTAGGTTCATCAAACAAAGCTAATTCTAAGCAAACTAAATTAAAAGCACCATATCCAGGCACACAGTGATGAAACTGTTGAATATCAGAAAAATTTTAAAGGAACCAGAGATAGGAGCGCATGGGTAGTTCAGTCGCTTACGTGTTGACTTTGGCTCAGGTCATGATCTCACCATTTGGGAGTTTGAGCCCCGCATCAATCTCTGTGCTGACAGCTTGGAGCCTGGAGCCCACTTTGGATTCTGTGTCTCCTTCTGTCTCTGCCCCTCCCACACTCATGCTCTCTCTCTCGTTCTCTCTCTCTTAAACATGAATAAACATTAGAAAAATAATAAATGAAAATAAAAGGAACCAGAGATAAAGGACAAATTATTTCTAAGGGGATTATTATTAAACTGACAGTAGAGTTCTTATCAGTAACACATGTCAAGAAACAGTGGATTCATATATTCAAAGGGTTGAAATAAAATGACTCTTAGTTTAACATTCTATACCCAGCTATACTATCATTTAAAGGTGAGAATTCAGTTATTTTCAGGCAAGACAAGACTAAGAGATTTTACTACTCATTGGTCCCATCTGAAAGAATGAATACATAGGTACTTTAGTAACCAATACATTGAATCTAAAAGCAGAGAGCAGAATTCAGAAACAATACTGAAAGAAGAAATGGGCAAACATTCATAAATCTAAGTAAATACTGAACATTAAAAAAAAGAGAGAGAGACCATTAGACTAGTCAAGAACAGAACCAGTTGTGTGTAGTATATGTATATGGAAAAAGATTTATTATAAAGAATAGGCTCACATGATTATGGAGGCTAGAAAGTCCCAAGTGCTACAGTGGTCAAGCTGGAAACCCAAAAAGAGCCAATGGTATAGTTATAGTCCAAAGGCCTACAGGTTAGAGATCCAGGAGGAGCCAGTATTTTAGTCTGAGTCCACAGGAAAATACTGATGTCCCAGATTAAAGGCAGTCAGTCAGAAAAAATTATCTTCTATATTTTAGTCAGGCCTTCAACTGTTTGGATGGAACCTATCCACATTGGTGAGGGCATTCTGCTTTACTCCAACTCAAATGTGAATTCTCAATCACATTCAGAAACACCATCACAGACACATTTAGAATAATGTTTGGTTAAACATCTAGGCACCCTGTGGCCCAGTCAAGTTGACATAAAATTAACCATCATAGAAACTTATGTTTACAAACAAGGTGGCTAGATAAAAACAATAGACACAATAACATGCAGGCTGATGGAGAAGGGGGGCTTCCTGATTGGAGTGAGTGCATTCTAAATTTCTTATACAGCTGACCATTGAACAACATGAGTTTGACCGGCATGGGTCCATTTATATGTTGATTTTTTTTTATAAATATAGTGTAGTACTGTAAATGTGCTTTCACTTCCTTATGATTTTCTTATTAACATTTTCTTTTCTCTAGCTTTATTGTAAGAATATAGTATATGATATATATATCATACAAAATGATAACTATGTTATCAGCAAAGCTTCCTATCAACAGTAGGCTATTAGTAGTTAAGTTTTGGGGAGTCAAAAGTTATATGTGGGATTGCTGACCACACAGAGGGTTGGTGCCCCAACCCCCATGTTATTAAGGGTCAACTGCATTCAGAATTACAAAGGAGATATGATTAGATTAGATATGGGCCCCTTTTAGATTAATTTTAATATTAATTTAATAATAAATTAATAAAAATATAGAAGATTTAAATAATACAATGAAAAATCTTGGCCTAGTAGACATACCTGGACCCTGTATCTGAAAGTTAGGAACTTTATTATTTTTAAGACCTGTAAAATATTTATAAAAATTGATTGCAAATGAAAACACCAAGGACATCAAACACATACCCCCAAATGAATATAAATGTTGCATACTTTGACCAAAATGATCAAATTAGGAATTTGAAATAAGTTTTTAAATAATTTATGGATCAAAGATAAAATTATAATGGAAGCTATAAAATATTTATAAATGAATTAGAATAACACTTGGGACATGAAGCTAAAGCAGAATTTAGAGGAAAATTTATAGCCTTAAAGAGTATATTTTAAAATAAAAGCTCAAATTTTTATGTGCCAAAGATAATAAGTCTGTAAAAGAATAATACAGTGAACTCCAAGTAGAAAGTCAGAAACAATGAAGACAAAAGGATGAATTAAATGAAATTGGAAGGAATGAAGCAGTAGAATCAATGAAACCAAAATTTAGTTTCTTAAAAATACTAGTAAAATGAACTGAACTCTAGTAAGACTGATAAATTAAGAAGCTTATACAAATTAATATTAGACTATCTAAGGTAAATTTAATTGAAGATCCAGATATTAAGTCAGAGTGGTGGGTTCATGGATGTTTGTTATTTTGGGCTCTTGAAACATTTCACAGAAAGCAGGGGTGCCTGTGTGGGTCAGTCCTTGGTTTTGGTTTGGGTCATAATCTCGTGGTTTTGTGGATTCGAGCCCTGCATCCGGCTCTGTGCTAGGAACGAAGATCCTACTTGGGATTATCTCTCTCTCCTTCTCTCTGTCCCTCCTCCATGCATGTTGTTCTGGTCTCTCTCAGGTTAAATAAATAAACTTAAAAAAATATTTCACATAAGGCAGACCATAATCTTAGGCATTATGCCTTAGCCCAGACATTGCCTGTTGCCTGTCTTCTGTAGCATGCTTTAACAGGTACCAATTCTCTCCTATCCTTGCTCATGTAGCCCAAGTGACTCATGCATTCCTGCTTTATACATGGTTGTCAGAAATTGATTGAATCAGTGGCAGGAGTGAACTGTGAAATCAACAGGATTTGAGGATGAATTCATCTAGGAAAAGTTAGGGAAGTTCTAAGCCTTCTGTCCACATATGGTCAAAAAAGATGGATGCAACTTGAGCGTAGGTAGTAGCTGGCCCAGGGTCAGCTTGTATGAAAGGCACTGGCTTCCTTGAGCCCTTTGTATTCTTAGCCATCTCCGGGCTGTCCAGCTGCCTTTCCTTACCTGTTTGATACTGTTCATCCCTTTGGCGGCTCTTCGCTTCAGCATACGTGTGTAAAAGTAAGTTTGCACTCTCTGGCTTGGATCTGAGACACAGACATACTTTCTTGAAGCCTAAGTGCTAAAATCTGCAAATGGGGGCCAAGCATATCCTGGGTCTGTAGCCAAGGCCTTGACTCCCTATTTATTATCACTTTCTCTCTTGCTCTAAAAAAATAACAGGTTGCAAGAAAGGAAAAGACATTTTACTGAGTTTAAAATGAATGTGGTGAATTCAATACATAGTTTTTACTATTCAGTTTAAAATGATTGACTTCTCGCAAGCTTTCTCTGATTTGAATAGTGTTCTATTCAATATATTCAGACTATTTTATAAAAAGCTTATTGGCTATGGTGAGGAAAATTATGTCATTAGTTTCTTTTTTCTATAACATTTCCTTTTCCTCCTCACAAAATAAGTGACTTCATCTTCTTATGTCCTAGAGTATCTTCCCTCCTCTATTTAAAAAAAATTTTTTTTAACATTTATTTTTGAGAGAGACAGGTAGTGTGAGTGGGGGACGGGCAGAGAGTGAGGGAAACACAGAATCCAGAGCAGGCTCCAAGCTCTGAGCTGTCAGCACAGAGCCCGATGCAGGACTGAAACTCCCGAACTGTGAGATCATGACCTGCACTGAAGTTGGATGTACAATTGACTGAAGCCACTCAGTTGCCCCTTCCCTCCTCTATTTTAAAAAGAACCTTTGATCTATGGTTTGCCGTGAGTTATCAGAGTTTGATATGAGGTCAGTAATTTTCCATAGGATAGAACTTTGGTCATGTTATCTGGCCATTTATAGACTAATGATCCTTTCCTCACATGGGTATGAGAACAGTATCTTAGTTATGACCAAGTATGTGTGGGGAAGGTGCTGGTGTTTCCTCGAGATATGGTATGGCATCATGGGCACCATGACAGAATGTGTCTTGTCATTACTGTCTGGTAGCTGAGGGGCCGACCAGAGAATTCTCAGAAAAGGTCACCAAATGCATGAGCAACTGCTTTTCTCCCTTCCAACTGGCCAGGCCTTAGAATTAAGTTGGGAAACTGGAGTGAATTTAGCAGGAACATTACTATTTAATGCTATTTTTGCAATCACATATTCTTTTACAATAACATGATTGACTGTTTCATATTCCCAATATTTGTACCACATATCCATGGTCATTTTTTTTTAGAAATTAAATAGAGTCTAACTTAAGCTTATGTGAAGCAAATGCCTACCTTTGGTTTGGTTCTTGCTGTCACTTAAACTTTAACAAAATAACAAAACAGCCATTATAGCTTTTTTTTCTAGAGACACATAAGAACTGTTTAAGGTAGTCAGTGCAGATAGTATTGTCATTTTCTACAGAAGGTAGTGAGCCTGAGAGGTTCCATGTTCCATAACTTTGCCCAGGCTGAAGAGCTTGTTTTGGATATCGGGCTGGACAGGGCTCCTCTGGTGATGATGCTGTGTTTAGGAGTCCAGATATGGCTTCTACACTTGTGGTTATAAACACATGTTTACAAATGGCTAAGTAAGTAAATGTTGCTATAAGCATGCAGAATAGGAAATAATTAAACAATAGGAAATAATTAAAGTAAGTGTACTTTTTCTTGGTGGGCTCAGTGCTGTGCTTTAGTGAAAAAGATGTAATTTCCTTATTTCTTTACACAGTATTTACTAACATTCATCATATTTGTCAGTGTTCTTATGGTGCTGAACTTGATAAAGAACATAGTAATGCAAAAAAAAAAAAAAAAAAAAGACCCAAAATCATCTCCACGTGAATGATGTTGACCTGTGGTCTGCGTTCATTCAGTATGCATTTTAGTTTGTGTTTGGATAGACCCCAAGCCGTTTTGCTGAATGTTTGGGAATCATTCCATTGCAGGACGTGGGAGGCTTGATTTCTAGGCAGCACTTGACTGAGCTTTAATTTAGAGGCTTGCCTTCCTCCCATGCAGAGGAAGAGGACTTCTGGTTATCTTGGCTTCCACATGCCTACCGAGAACAGCAGGGCCGGAATCGCTTGCTTCCAGTTGCTGAGGGTGTGATCTGCTATAGCATTCTTTGTTAGATGCTTCCCCTCGCCTTTCTTCTATAGTAGTTCCTGGGGTACGGTCAGTTTAATCTACAGTTGGGTATGAGGAGGCATATTTTGGGGTAAAAATTCATATATGTATATATTTTTTTCTTCCTTAAGTTTCCTTCAGTTGTTAGTCATTTTATCTACTTTCCTCATCTGTGCAATGGACGTAATGTTTGTGGCAGTCGATGAGAATTATTTTAGAAAGGTTTCTCAGAGATGCTTTCTGGGGTAAAAGTTATTTTTATTGACATCATTGAAGTCTGACCTACCCTCACTCCGTACACCTATGTTTAGTTATAAAATACTTACTTGCAAAGGTAAATATTTCTTTCCTGATTGTTCATGTTGTGTTTTTTTTTTCCCCCAAGCGGGCTTTTCCAGAGCTAATTTATCTGCAAAGAGACATATGCTTTAGGTCTGTACTTGTTAATTTACCTTGGAAAAATTAGGTCATCTTCAAATCTGGCAATGTGGCTTATAAACTTGGCAAAATGGTCTAATTAAAAGCTTCCCTTAGATTTAAAAAAAAAAAAAGGAAAAACGTATTAGTATCAGTAATGTTTTCATTTTCATAGTTTGTGTGTATATAGGTACATGTCACTCCCCATGCCACATTCGAAGTATGTTGACTGTTAACAGTTCATCTCTTTTCTTCTGCAGCCTCCAAGTCTGTTATAAATAGTATGCTACGGGACCCGTCTCAGATTCCAGATGGAGTTCTAGCAAATCAGGTCTATCAGGTATTAACCACAGCTGTCTGTTTTCAGTGGCAGTGCTATCTGCCTAGCAGAGCAAAGGATTTTAAACCTCATTTAATTACTGTCATCATAAACTATCACTGAGGTCAGGGTGCACCATAAATGGCAATGCAATATTTGCGAGAAGAGCATTTCACTTTTTAATAGCTTGCTTTTATAGTGAATAAAAAGCATACGATTTTTGTTTTCTGTGATTAAATCTTAACAGCCTTTTGATAGCTGGGTTTTTTTTTTAATTTTTTTTTAAATAATTACTGCTTTTAGGATACTAGTTAACGGTCACCATTTTCCGAGTCACCCCAGACCCCCTTCTGTGTTTTATCCACAGTGCATCGTGAACGACTGCTGTTATGGACCGCTGGTAGACTGCATCAAACAGTATCCTTTCCCATAAAATTTCAGGTGCACACTTGACGAGCTCAGACTCAGTGGAGGAGATGTGTCTAGCTTTAACCTGACATAAAGTTCTGCTTCACAAAACACATTTCATACCCTTCTACTTTACACTCAGTCAGCTGGAGGGTCACTGCAGACCGTCCTTTTCTACAGCTTAAGGCCCATCAGATGGGCCACGGGAGGCTGTCAGTTCACATGCTTATCTCAACCACTTGGCTTTCAGGGAGTTTAAAGGGACAGAGTCACCAAGCACGGGGCCTCCTGTCCGGGAATGTCTCTCACCAATCCGGTGAGCACTGAGAAAAATGTAACGAATTTCTATATAAAATGAGCCAAATTCAGTTGAGTTTCCTAGAATAAATTTTGAGCCTGGCGTTAAAGGATGAAGTGATTAAAATGCCGCAGAGGCCAACACTTTTGAAAGGGCAGTAGATTCTTGTTGCTTAAATGCTGATTACAGCCTGAACTGCCATTCGGATCCCTAATAAACAGTTTTCTAGAAACCAGGCTAGTTTTTCCCTCTGGACTGAATTTAAGGCTATAAAAACAGGTGTCCAGCCACTCTTCATTAGAGACATGAGATTACTAACAAGTTGATGCTTTCTTCTTGAAATGGGATTTGAGCATTCACTGCTTCATGGAGTAGGACGTTATTCATCAATACCTTTAGTAGTACTATGACAATGCAGAGAATTTTGATAACCCTTGCTGGAAAATGCTATTTTTTTAAAAGTTTTATTTATTTTTGAGAGAGAGAGAGAGACCATAAGCAGGGGAGGGTCAGAGAGAGAGGGAGCTAGCCATCAGCACAGAGCCCAGTGCCCATGAACTGTGAGATCACGCCCTGAGCTGAAGCTGGACGCTTAATGGACTGAGCCACCCAAGTGCCCCAGGAAAATGCTATTTAAAGAGTAAGCAACTAGTAATTTTTTAAATGAAAATCCTATTCCACCAGAGTCCACGAGTCTCATATTTCTTAATACTGTAAATGGTCTTCCTAGTATAGGTTTTATGAGTACAGGTAGCACTGTGACCATTTGAGACTCAGTGTGACCAGTCAGGAAGGTTTCTGTTGGAAGTCAAGTGTGTGAGTGTGTGTGTTTATATCCCATCTTATTTCACAAAGGCTTAGAGTCCATGAAATTTTTGTAAAGAACCTCATTTTCTTTATAAAGTAATCTTTGAAAAATAATCTTTTAACATAGCCATCTCATAAGAATATTCACTACCTAAATTATAGTCCTTTATACATTTATTCTTCAAGTCTGCCTTCCCCCCCCCCCGCCAATGTAGGTTAAATTAATAAAATCACAGAACTGTCATAGCTTGCCTTTTTATTAGGCCAAAGTGAAACTATACTTCTATTTTCAGTATAAAATTAATGATAGCATTAGACATTGTAGGAGTGCCAGCCTCGTGTTGCTACAGTGATAAAGTTTATCTCATTTGTATAACAACTAACACCATCTCGGAGTATCTGGGGCGGAATTACATGTTAATTTTAAAGCACATAAAATAGTTAAAAATCAATTTAAAGTTAAGGTTTTAAAAGCATAATGTCTTTTGAAGGATTGCATATTGATTTTAAATATAACTATCTAATTATATATGCATGGACTAAAGTATGAAGTCAACTGCTTTGTAAATGCCAGGAGGCTATTTTTCAGTAATAGTTGAGATGCTTACGGGAAACTAGATTGCTGTATTGCTGGCTAAGAAAATGGCTTGTGAGGTTATTTACAAGTTTTGCCCCATGGTCACTGCCATACATCAATAATAGGTATTATTATAGACAAAGTCTAAGTGTTTTCTGCTTATATAGCATTATAAATTCTGTTCAGGGTATTTTCTTTACATTTTTGCCATCATTCACTTTCTTTTTTTGGCTGTGTTATTGCCAGTAGAATTTAATGTAGTACATGGTTTCAATTGATAAAGATAATGATGTATGTCTATAAATTGCATTCACTGACTAGATTATAATTTTGCAGTTCCATTATGCCTATTGCCAGTAAAATTACTGTTTTTATAAGCTTTGTTTTGTAGACTTTGTATTTTTATATGTTTATATCAAACAAAGCATAATCAAGAAGCATGTCTTTCCAAAATTTCAAATCGGTGATTGCTTTTACCATACAAAATAGAACAAGCTGGGAAATTTATAGAGAACTGATTTTATTTTTGCACTGAGGTAGTAGCAGTTTCGTATAATGTAAATATGCTTGCATAGATGTTTCCTAGACTGATCCACACGAATTACTTTATTTCACACTGAATAAAAATTAGTAGTTTTCCATGTGAGTGAAAATGCTATTTGTATGTTGTTCCGATAATTTAGTAATGTTTACCTTGCTTACTGTCGGCAAATTACATCATTTTGTAAGAAAGAAAGTGCACATTTAGTAAATAGAATAGGTGCAAAATCCTTTTACTCCATTATGAAAATGTTACATGTAGACATTTGTGTAAGTAGAATAAAGTAAATTGGTCATTTACAAATAAGACATCATGAAAAGCACAGTGGCAAAGAGAATGTAAATTGTCATTGTGCTTTCTTTTTTTTCTGTCGGTGTCGTTTACATTTTTCCCTGCAGAGCCGTGTCCATCCACACCTTTCCTGCCACAGACAGATTCACAGACACAAAAGGTGTGAGAAATCAGCCACCTCAACTTTCCAAAGTGTGACTCCAAGACCCAGCTATTACACAAAGACCTAAACCAAGAAGCACAGAAAGATAATGATCCAGGAAGCTTAAAATGCTGTGGGTTTCATTTCTGTACCATCAGTAACCTCAGCTTCATGATTCAACATTTTAGATGTAAATAATTTACAACAATAAAAGTGAAAGCACATTTATGTGGATTAGAAGTAAATAATTTAGTTATAAAATGTGGGATGCCCCTAATAATGAGAAACCATTGAGAGGTATTCATCAGATGTCTTCAGGGTTCTCTGTAAATGTGTGAAATTTTATGATTTGAAAATTTGTTCCTTAAGTTTGTTGCCAGTTAGAAATTAAATAAGCACAGCCACATGCATTAGTGGGGAGAGGGGGCAACAAAAAAAATGCAGTTATGATTTGGGGCTCACTTTGATGGTGGACATGAGTGGCCACATCTCTTAAATTTTGATTTAAATGATATTCACCTGTATGTGTTGATGAAGGGCAGATGATTCTCTAGGAATTTCTTTAGACAAATAATGCACACATTTTATTTCATATAAATTGGACTCTTGCAGTGCATGGTCAGGTAGCTGAGGAGTGATATGACTATGTTGACCTTACCCAATGGAGAATTAGATAATTATTGCCGAGTGCATTTGACAGAATCAAAGTACCAGAATAGGATTACACTCCTTTTCAGATTTTGTGCAGTCTTGTGCTTCTGGGAAATACAGCAGAATTCCAAGTTCCATCCCTTTTTTTAAAGGGACTGAGCCAGCCAGGCACCCCCAAATCCCATTGCTGATTTAATTATTTGCCAGCCATGGGACTTTCCGCAGGTTCCTCAGCCGTCATGAACCTTGCCTTCCAAAAATGGGACTAATAACAGTGCCTACTCTTGTGGTGGTGAAAGTTAAATTAGATGATACCCCAAGTAGAATTGCAAAATAAAACTACAGTAAGCTACCACCTCACACTTGTCAGAATGGCTGTTTCAAAAAGACAGAAAGAAATAATAAGTGTTGGCAAGGAGGTAGATAAAAAGGAATCCTTGTGCCCTGTTGGTGGGAATACAAACTGGTGCAGCCACTGTGGAATACAGGATAGAGGTGCTTCAGAAAATTAAAAATATGGCGTGGGGGGGGGGCACCCGGGTGGCTCAATCAGTTAAACAGCAGACTTCGGCTCAGGTTATGATCTCGCGGTTCGTGAGTTCAAACCCCATGTCAGGCTCTGAGCTGTCAGCTCAGAACCTGGAACCTGCTCGAATTCTGTATCTCCCTCTCACTCTCTGCCCCTCCCCCATTCACACTGTCTCCCTCCCCCCCTCAAAAATAAACATTAAAAATTTTTTTAAAAAATAAAAATAGAACTACCCTAGGATTCAGCAATTGCACTACTAGGTATTTACCACCAAAATACAAAACCATTAATTCAAAGGGATACATGCACCCCACATTTATAGCAGCATTGTTAATAATAGCCAAGATATGGAAGCAGCCCAGGTGTCTGTCAGTTGGTGAAGGGATAAGCAGGATGCAGTGTGTGTATGTGTGTGTGCACACACAATGGAATATTGTTCAGCCATGAAAGTCTTGCCATTTGCAGGGACATGGATGGGTCTAGGGAGCATAATGCTAGGTGATATAAGCCAGTCAGAGAAAGACAAATGCCTTATGACTTCACTCATAACAAAACAATGGAGCAAAGGAAATAAAGAAAGCAGGAAAGTGAGAGAGAGAGAGAGAAAAACCAAGAAACAAATTCTTAACTCTAGAGAACAAACTTGATAGTTAGCAGAGCAGAGGTAGTGGAGGGATAGGTAGTGATGGGGATGATGGAGTGCACTTGTCGTGGTGAGCCCTGGGAGATATATAGCAGTGTTCAATCACTGTGTTGTACACCTGAAACTAACATAACGGTGTATGTCAACTCTACTGGAATTAATTTTTTTTTTTGATTTGAAAAAAGAGGGGCACCCGGTGGGTCAGTTGGCTAAACACCTGACTCTTGATTTCGGCTCAGGTCATGATCTCACAATTCATGTGTCTGAGCCCCACATCGGGCTCTGCTCTGGTGGTGCAGAGCCTGCTGGGGATTCTTTCTCTGTCCCTCTCCCTCTTCCTGCTCCTTCCCCACTCACATTCGTCCTTGCTCTTTCTCTCAAAACAAATAAACATTTTATTTTTAATTTGAAGAAATGATAAGCTGGGATGGTAGCAGAGGAAGTAATAAAAATTTGGTATTGTATTTAGTTGTAAGTTGGCACCAACAAGAGCTGACGCATTGAGAGGAGTGGGAGGGAAAGGTAGGAGTCCAGGACTCCTACATTTTGGCCTGAACAGCAGGGAGTTAATAACTAAGATGGTAAGGAAACAAATGGCGTGTGCATAGGTGAGTAGCTGAATGTAATGGGTCTGTGAAACTCTAACAGTAAAATAACCAAAGTTATTGAGGACTCCCCCACAAAAAAAGATGATACCTTCAGTGTTGAGCACCAAGGCTCAATCTATGGTATTTTAAGAACTGTTGGCTAGTATCAATTATTTCCACATAATTAATTTTAATGCTTTTCAAGAAGTTGTATAGAGGTCATAAACAAAGACTTTGTAGCGATCTTATTCAGATCCTCTGCTTTGCCGCACATTAACCCTGTGACCTTACGCAGATGCTCTTCTAAGCCTTGGTTTCCTCATCTATAAAATAAGGTTGATAATAACTGAGCATGAAATAACATACATATGGCACTTAACACAGTGCCTTTGTCATAGTAATCCCTCAAAAAATTTATATGTGCTTGTGTGTCTCTGTTTCCGTGTTAGATAAGAATGTGTGTGTGCTTGCACACACGAGAGAAAGACTTGAAACAGCCTCTGCAGCGGCACCCAACCTCCAGTCTTTGCCGCATGCCCTTTTGCTTCCAGAGTACATAGAATTCGCAGCAAATCAGCTGTTCCGCGTCCCACCTCCCAGAGATTGCCAACAGCAGGCTGAAGGTAAAGCAGGAGCTAGAAATGCTCGCTCTGGCATGAGTATGGATTCTTAGAAGATTTGTGGAACTCTGTAAGACTGGAAACTCTTTTAGGGCAAAGCCTGGTTGGGATACTTTGCCGCACTTAGAAAGTGCTTAATAAATGTACTAAATTGAGGGATTTTTAACATAGTACAAAGGGTGTTTAAAATGGCTCCCCCTCCTTTCAAAGAAGAGAAAGTACACATCCATTTACAAATCTTTGTCAAAATGCACATAAACATCATAGAAAGGAAAATTCCAGTGAATCATTTAAATGAGAGCACATGTATAGAAATCCCTTTCGAAACTCGGACATGTGGGCTAAATGTGGGAATAGTTGCTATGATTACCTCCATTTCCCATTTCATCTGAAAGTAGAGACCTGGTATCAGCATTTTCTTTTGAATTCTATACTTCCACCGGTGTTACTCTCCTTCACTAAAACTTTCCAGCGCCATTGGACATGAGCATGAGGTCCTGCTAAGAGACCTGCTTCTGGAGAAAAACCTGTCCTTCCTCGGTAAGTAGTACTTACATCCTCTCTAGCTTGTAATGTCTCCATCGGTGCTTAAATATACATTTTTAAAAATCTTCCACTTAGTTATTATGCACTAAAGGAAGAGAGAACAATGATTGATGCGGTGCACGTTATCTTTTATTGATTTAGAACTGAGCAGGAACTCAGTTACCTGATCCCTATCTATACAGCGCATGCACAGGCTTGCAATTAATATTTTATAGAATAAGTGGCTGAAAAAATGCTCTAATATTTGTTGCAGTATTACTTTTGGTGTCATAAGGTATTAGCCATATCTAGGCCTGATGAGAGAAAGAAACACAAGCATTTTAACATATAAAATGCTTTATATGTTAAAAAGAATAATTAAAAAAAATTCATATTGGGTATGTTTGTCTCATGTAAGGAATCGGATAGTAGTTTCACTTATAAGCCAGATATTAAGCTTTTAGTATTTTTATATGATACATTAATTGTCACCATAGATTTAGTGTGGTTTTTTTAAAGTATCACATGTATACATGGCCATGTGTTTTTTCATGTGCCAATGTAGAATCTTGCTACAGATTGTTATTTTTTTCAACATCTTGAAACATTAAAAATAAGCCTTGAAGGGCATACATGTGATAACTGATCACAGAAACCATAAAGCACTCTATAGTGAATTAATTCCTCTTCTCCATTATAAATGTGGTAATTTGTAAAGGTTCTATACAAACCTAGGTGTGCATTTTACACATGTGTTTTTATGTAGATATTTAAGTTCGCATAGTATGGGGGTTTTTTTAGGTTTAAAAAAAAATCACAGAATATTGGACTACGTGATCTTTGTTCCAGAATGGACAAAGATTTGACCAAGTCAAGTCCATGAAATAGTCTTATGTCAAGCTGGATAGAGATGTTGAAGACAGGCCTGCAAAAAGTCTGTTTTAAGTCTTAATATTCAATATTTATATTAATGAACTGGAGAATAGAGTTGAATGTGTTATAAGTTTGTTGATAATTTTAAGATGGAAGAGCTCATCAGTATTCTCTAACAGGGGCTAAGGAAAGTTGATAAATTAGGAAAAATGGCCTCAAATTAATAAGTTAAATTTCAGTATGTAAAAGGAGCAAGTTTTTTCATGTAAGGACAACTGAAATGTCCAGCCTGGTGAAAGAGGGTAAATTAGATAGAAATCACCTTTTAAAATCAAATAAAAAATATTGGAAGTAAAAGCATAAATTTATGGGTTAGGTTAAAAAATTAAATATGCATACAAATGTTTATGTGCGTATATTGCATATGTATTTGTGTGTGTGTGTGTGTGTGTGTGTAGCACCCGTATTTTCTACTTCTATCTATTGAAGAGAACTACAGACAATGAAGAAACCATTTTTCAGAAGAAATCTAGTCAGACATAGACTGTATGATAGTTCACAACCCATTGGAATGGATGACCCATTGCTTCTCAGCCTTTTGGCTAAGATCAAGTGAGGAATGGATGACCCATGATGCATCATTATGACATATGCCTTAGAACTATGGAGTTCTGATAGTATTTTTATTATGAAGTATCAGATCACGTTGATCACTCAGATAGTGACCAATATAGCATGGCCAAATCTCTTTTACTCTTTTGAAGCCACCAACTAAGATGTCATATTTTCAGGACTGCTTGGTATTACTCTCTTGGCACCATCTACTTAAGGGTACTCAGGCTCTTGGCACCATTTCTTTGCTTAGCCTAGCTTTTCTCTGTTTCCTTTCTGAGAACTAGAAGACCCCAACAGGAAGAACAAAAGGCTTAAGTGAGTCCCAGGTCCCTTGGTCCCTTGATCCTGGGAACTGTGTTAGAGTGAGCTTCGCTAACAATGACCATCCATGAAGAAAAATGGCCAGGAAGTCACTAGTACTTGCATACAAGTTCAGAAAGGAAACTTAATATTGAAGGGTCCCATCGAGTTCTCTGTGCTATAAGATCAAGAGATCATTATTTTATTGAAGTATACCAAAAGGTGATACTTAACTGATCTCTAAAATAAATGACTTACGAGATGTTTAGCTGACTCCATGTAACCTCAGTCCTGTTTTTAAGAATTTCCTTATCGGGGCGCCTGGATGGCTCAGTCGGTTAAGCGTCCAGCTTCAGCTCAGGTCATGATCTTACGGTTTGTGGGTTCGAGCCCCATGTCAGACTCTATGCTGACAGCTAGCTCAGAGCCTGGAGCCGGCTTCAGATTCTGTGTCTCCTTGTCTCTCTGACCCTCCCCTGCTCTCACTGTCTCTGTCTCTCAAAAATAAATAAAAACCATTAAAAAAATTAAAAAAAAAGAATTTCCTTAGCATACAAAAGAAGTTAATTTATTCTATTTATTTTAAGCATTTTAATGTACTGCTGAATTTTACATGTTTATTTAAAAGGTAAAACATGAGAATTCAAAGCCTTGTGTGAAATATTGTTATGGACTGTTCTTTTACCTTGTAAATACCCCTTCTAAGTGGTTAATTAGATCTAAAGTACTATGCCAGGTAAATGGATAGATCATTTTTTAATTTATTTAATTTTTAAATGTAATCTTTTTGTTTTGAGAGAGAGAGTAAGCAGGGGAAGGGCAGAGAGAGAGGGAGAGATCCTGGGCAGCCTCCACACTGTCCGTGCAGAACCCGACATGGGGTTCAAACTCACAAACCATGAGATCCTGACCTGAGCCAAAATCAAGAGTCTGGATGCTTAACTGACTAGGCCATCCAGGTGCCCCATAGATCATCATTTTAAGTCAACTGTAGAAAAATATTGGTTTATAAATAGACCTCTAATCAGATGTTTTGTTGTTCATATGTGTACATCTTGAATTTTGTTGCAGAAACATTATAAACGTTTATTATATTTTGAATCTTTGATAAGCCAAAGTAAGATCTCTCCCTCTCTTTCTCTCTCATTCTGTTGGTTTCTAATCTGGCCACTACTCCAAAAGGCAAGAATTCTTTATTTTTACATATTAACCCTCTATAAGAATTATGACTTCCCTGAAACTTTTTATCCCATTTAAAATTTTCCACCCATTGTGCTCTATACGTAATTTTATAAAATACATATTTTATCTGGCCTTATTAAAAAATAAATTACCTTTCGGGCACCTTGGTGGCTCGGTCGGTTAAGTGTCTGACATTGGCTCAGGTCATGATTTCCCAGTTGGTGGGTTTGAGCCCCACCTCGGGCTCAGTGCTGGAAACTCAAAGCCTGGAGCCTTTTTTGGATTCTGTGTCTTCCTTGCACTCAGTCACTCTATCTTGCACTCAGTCACTCTCTCTCAAAAATAAATAACTAAACATTAAATAAACAAATAACCTTTACCTTATACCTAATAATTTTTGGACTTTTCTTGATCCATAATCATGTACTGAACAGTTGCTGTGGCACAGATTCAAGCAGGCACTATTGGAAAGAAAAAAAGAAGGTCCTTTTTCATTAAGATTTGTGTATACTCATGGATTTATCCAATTTTATAAATTATCCATTTGCACTTCTATGTATAGATACATTGTATCCATAGAAATCAAAGTTGAAGAAATGTTTACTTTTTCCAACTAAAAAATGTATTTTATTCATACATTTATTCATTTATTCCAAAAATAGTTACTGAGTCAGGTACTATCTTAGGAACTAGACATTAAGTCATATGACGTCCCTTTTGTGAAGTTATGGTCTGCTAGGGAGATAAGCTATAAACAAATGAATACAGATAATTTTTAGCAATTTTTCAGAGTTCTTATAATTCTTTTATTTATTCGTGCATTCTTTTCAACTAATTTTTAATTAAGTTAGTTATTTTAAAGTTTATTTTTTTGAGAGAGAGTGTGGGACACTCTCCTCTTTTGAGGAGGGACAGAGAGAGAGGGAGAAGGAGAATCTCAAGCAGGCTCTGCAGTGCCAGCACAGAGGCCGACATGGGGCTCAAACTCACAAACCATGAGATCATGACCTGAGCCGAAATTAAGAGTAGGATGCTTAACCGGCTGAGCCACCCAGCCGCCCCCTTTCCAACTAATTTTTGTGGAAGTGCTCTCTATACTAGTTAGTGTGAAGATGAGGATAAGTGTTCTGTACCTTCCGATGCTCACACTGATGTACACTTTCAACCCAATGAGAATACAGTTCCGTCTCTTGTGCATCTTAGTAGATACTCGCTGAATTATGTTGATAATGAAAATAAATACATTCAAGAGCCTGGAGCCTGCTTTGGATTCTGTGTCTCCCTCTCTTTATGATCCTCTCCTGCTCATGCTTTGTCTATTTCTCTCTCTCTCTCTCTCTCTCTCAAAAATAAACATTACAATTTTAAAAAAAGGAATACAGTAATATAGGTTGAATCAAACATGGAGCGTTTCAGGAAAATCTCAGATAAGTTTAAGTTTCAGGTAAGTCCCTGCCAGTTCTTTCCAAGGAGAATTCATATGGAACTAACATTTAGGTACGTCTCAGAAGATCATGAAGAACGTGCTGCGGACCCCTAGGCTGGGAGACACAAAGTGCCCATCTCCACTCTCTCTTTCAATCCAGCTACTTTCAGGGGAATGCTTTTCTTGCCTGATCCTAAAGTATCACACTCTTCCCCTTTATCTTTCTCTGTTCTCCCTCCATTAAAAACAGCTCCCTACCCTCCTCGGCTTTTCTCTCCCCCAGTTCACCTCCCTGCCCTGTACACCTGCTGCCAAGTTCTTTGGCTCAAGTGATGCAGATTATTGTGTTAATCCCCAGATCGATTTCCTACATGTGCCAAATGGTTTGGTGCTGATCTAGCTGTGTTTCAGGGACGAGACAAGCTCAGGGTCTCCATGCTGCTCTGCCATTTTAACTCCGCCCTCCTGGAAAGGCGTCACAAAGAGCCCTTCATAAACTTTAGACTGCCCAACAAGCACAATGATCTTCCATATCCCCTCTGCTAAGGGTTTGTTCCATTCCTGATATCAACAAAATAGAAAATGGATTTTAACTACTGATGGAGATGTTTTTACTTTTATCTCTCTCTAGTGATTAATAATGCCATGTTTGTTATTATTGCTCCTCCCACCCCCACCTCCTTCTTGGGTAAGGAGAAGCTTTGGACAAAAGGCAGGGGAGGAAAGGAAAATAGTGAGAAGACAGTAAGACTGTTTGCACTGTCAGGGGGCTATGGAAGAGCTTAGAGCAAAGACTGGAGACAAACTGTTCATCCCCATTGCTGGCATGTCTGCAGGTCAGAGGGACTTTCATTAGTGGCTTCCACAGCCACTGTCTGGTGCAAATTCTTACTACGTTTGGCTTAATAAGAATGGCTCTGGAGATATTTTATTCTTTCCAGTGAATTTTGCCCTGTTAGGGGAAGCTAACAATTACTTTGACTGACACCTGAGAGGTATTTGCTTTATCGCCACCTTGCCCTCCCATGTTCGGTCCTGCCTTGTGACAAACCCGCAGACTTTACATGGGTGCTTCTCTAACATTCGTGTACTACTCTGTGGGATTCCAGGAGGGTATAATCTGTAAAGCCAGGTAGGCTTAGTGAGGGATGTCCCCTTGCTGTAAAAAATTAGGATCTTTGTTTCTAAGAGTTCATCTTCTCTTGCTGCTTTATTCCCCCCCCGAAGCAGTAGTCTGTGCTGGGGAAGTGATTATGATGTGACAAACAGGGGACTGTGACTTCAGGAGAAGAACCAGCAGCAGGAACAGATGAGATTGAGAGTATTAAGCTTGTGTTCACATGCAGATGTTAGCAGTAGAGAGAGAATAAGGAACTAGGGATCAAACATATGATTATATAGGCTAAGGAGAACAGACTTGGTTGGATATTTCTTAAGGTATCAACTATTTAGGAGCACCTGGGTGGCTCAGGCAGTCAAGTGTCCAGCTCTTGATTTCGGCTCAGGTTATGGCCTCACAATCAAGCCCCATGTCCCCATGTCAGGTCCTGGCGTGGAGCCTGCTTAAGATCGTCTCCCTCCCTCTCCCTCTGCCTCTCCCCAATGCTTGCACGCACGCATGTTCTGTCTCTCTAAAGAAAAGGAGAACCGTATCAACTATTTAAATGCCTAGCTCTCCAAAGGCTAAAAAATAAGATTAAATTTTCAGAATAACAGGAATATGATATTGGAGATGGGCTATGGGGGTTGGGTCCTGTTCTTCCGCCCCAAGGGAAGTGTCATGATGCAGGGTCCTCTTGTCCCCCTGACTGAACATGCTTGCGTGTGCTCCTCCCTGGGACCAAGAGAAAAGAACCGCGGGTACATACATGCTGCTAGAAGACACACACTGTCTGGACCTTTGACGGCAGGGTACCCTGTGCTCTTACTATGGTAGCTTTCTGCTCTGGGCCCTTCCTTTGCCATGGCTCTGGTTAGAGAACTCATGTCTGTCGCTCGTCTGCTTTCCTGGCGCTGAAGAGATATTAGAACTCTTTTGGTTGTGATGAAAATCCAATCAACTAAATTATATATGCACACACACAAGGAGAACTTACGGGTTCAGCAGTCTACCTGGAACATCCAAAGGTGAGAAGTTTGCTTCTGGTGTGTGTAGAATCTAGAAGACAGAAAACAATGTCATCAGTATCTCTTTTCTCCCTCTTAGGTTCTGCTTCTTTCAGTGTTGGCTTTATTCTCAGGAACAGACATGATCCCTGGCTGTCACTAGTGTGTTTATTCCTTAGACCCAGAGAAAAGTTGTTGACTCTCTTTTGTCCTGTAATGAATCTGAGGAAGAACTCTAGTCAGCTTGTCTGGGTCAAGTGTCCACCCTGAGGCTGATATTTGGGGGTCACATTATTGGTCACCAGAATCACATTGTAAGGAGGATGGCGGTGCCAAATAGAATGGGAGGCAGGCCAAAAACTCAAACATCTCCACAGAAAATTAACTACAGGTTGGAGCATTAGTCCCCTAAAACAAAAGGCATTGGGAGTCAAATCTGATCCTGCTGCTGTGGGATTGACTTCTTGGGTGGGTGTCTGTGTGTGTGTGTGTGTGTGTGTGTGTGTGTGTGTAGAAGATGTGTTCTGTGTCTCAGAACTGCTACTGTTCCTTTCTTCATCGAGATTGGTTCTGGGACAGATGAAGCTGGTCCTGCAAAAGGGTCTGCCATCAGTGACTACAGCTAACAGATCCGGGGCAAAGGCTAACGGTCAGCCTTGCCCTGGAATTTTGGAGCTGCAACACCTTCTAGTGCCCATCTAATGCCCCCTGTTTCCTTTGGAGGAAACTGGCCCCAGGCCATACCCTGTGCCTTCCCAACCACTGGCCGTGTATTCTTTTTACTCTACCATTCTGATTTGTCCTTTCTTTTGTGGTATTAAACCAAAAGAATTTAGAATGTAGTGTAAAATGTAGAAGACTTCTACTTTTGTTGTTGATATTCATATTGTCTGTCTCCACAGCCACCAGTCAGCAGGGACCAGCCTGCTCAGCTCCACTTTGTACTGTCCCAGCTTTGTGACCTCCTATTTGTCTCCTATCTTTAGGGCACTTCAATGTTCACTAGTATTGTCCCCTGAAGACATAAGCAAAGGACAAGGTCAGAGCAGTCAGTTGTATTCCTTATTAGTAGCTTTGATAAGAGGCTTTGGGGGAAGAGGTTGAAACTAATGGCTGTAATGAAATTTTGGGTTCTCTAAAGATTTCATTTATCTGTGCTATGGGTCTCCCTGTGAAATGCATCTGTTCTGTGTCTCTCTGCACATGGTTTGCATACCATACTAACATCTATTACTGAAACCTTGCTGACTTCTTAAATTGGGTAGAAAAGACTGTGAAACTCTTTGAGAACATAAAAATATGGGTCATAGCTCCAAGTGTTAAATGAGAGTTTTTATGGGGGTGGGGGGGGACACAGAAAAAATACTAGAATAGAAAGGAGATCCATCAATGCATATGAAAACTACAGTATATCTTTTGCCCTTCTTCAATTTAGTAGAAATTTAATAGGTGTTAAAATTCCTTTTATCATACAGTGTATTTTAGCCTAGCATTTTAGAAGCCTTTTGACAAATTCATAGATAAAAGGCCATGTCAGAATATTACTTTTCATTATTATATGTTTTGAATTGGAATTTTGCATCTTTTTCCTGGGAATAACTGTATTTCTTAACATTTTAAAGTCTTTTAATAAAACAAACAGAAGAAAACCTCAAACGTTTCCTTGGTACTCCTCATGCCCTTATATGATTCTTAAGTATATGTTAACTAGTTTCAGATGTGTTTTTGTTCTCTGACTCAAAATCAGCCCTTTATTTTAGAAAAAGAAATTGTGTAATTAGTACTTAATTGCTTTGGATATTTTGGGGCATTTAGAGGAGAGGGTAATTAAAAGGCCAGAGAAATTAAACTTTCACAGTGTTCTATATGTATGTGTAAATTCCTTTTTTAAATGCCCTCTAAAGGCAGGCCTGACAGCTTAAAAATAAATGAAGATCTGAGTTGCTTTTAAAAAGTTAACATCAGTTTTATCTGTGCATGTAGGTTCACTGATTTTTTTTTTTTTAATTTCAGTTGGAGAGAGGGCCATTGAAATGCTAGAAATCAAGAGATTATCTAGTTTATTTCCTCTTCAGGCACATGTCACCTAAATACTATCAGATGATGGCCATCGCCTCTTCTCTGCTCTTCCAGCAGGAAAACACGAATTTTTCCCCCTACTTCATAACTGTCACACAAGATCAAATTTAAATATTTGCCATAATTAAGAGATGTATGTTGCCTTTTAGGACAAGCTAGAGTGTGGTTGAAGCAGCCTCTTGCCTGTGTCTTTAGCTATCCAAGAGGCCTAGGTCTTGGCAAGTCATCTAACTCCTCTGGGCCACTTATGTACAAATTGGAATATTGGACTAGTCATCTCTAAGGCTTTTCAAGCTCAGAAATATTGTGGTTTATGAGTCACACACGTCTTCTGAAAATCCCACATTTTGTGGATCTCGAGGCTAAGAAGTCTGCTTTTAAGCCAGAATATTCTGAACACTTGAACTGTGACATTAACAAGCTTAGTAGTTATGAAATATATCAGTGTTTTTAGCATATACCTTAAATCTGAGCCTTACATCATAATTCCTATAATCACTGAATAAGATATGTATACAGGATTAGAGATTGATTTCATATTGATCTTCAACATTTTGGGAAGCTATACTAAAAGTGCTATTCTAAAACATTGTTATTACTTTTTTTTCCCCCATTCTAGTCAATTTTTTTCTTGTTTTGTTTTGTTTTGTTTTTCTTAAAGTATTAGGTTACTTAAAGATTCAGTTTTCCACTTGGGAAGTTCAAAGAATCTTAAGTAACCATTTGGCTCCAATATGTACAAAGAGCTACAAGAACCTCAATGAAGTGTATAATTCTCAAGGAAAACATAAATTGCAAAACTGACTGTAAAAGAGATAAAAATCTAAGCAAATTGGTAGCCACCAAAGAAATGGTAAAAAGTACCCAAAGAGCTGCCCACCATAGTAGTGCCAGGCCCAGATTGTTCTGTGAGGAATTCTGCCCATATTTTAAGGAATAGGTAATTCCAGTGTTATTTAAAATATTGCAGATCAAAGAAAAAAGTAGGAAAACTTCCCATGAGTATTAAGGAAAGGGACGCAGTTCCTTCTTTGAGGATCAAGATGAACCTCAGAGCAAACAGTTGGGACCAAGGATGAAAGATAGTAAGTGGTAAGAGCTATCAAATAAAATGACCTTTGGGCCACGTTTTTTGTTGTTGTTGTTTTGGGGGTTTTTTTGTGGGTTTTGTTGTTGTTTTTTTTGGTTTGTTTGTTTGGTTTTTTGGTCTCTGTGTCTTACTGACTAATGGGAAGTTAAATCAGGAAAGAAAATTATGAAGTCAGGCTAGTTAGGCTTTGTAGAAGGCATGGATAGTCTTTCAGATGTACTTGTATTTTATTCAGTTAGCCTCTTGAGCATTAAATACAAAGCGTATGTTGGTGGTAAGAGTGGGGCAATGAACAGGTTTTAAAAAATGAAAAGGAAACATGTCCTGTCCTCAGAGCAGAGGCCTCACGCCCTTATGTGGAAAACAGGGAGTAAAGCACAATAAGACAAGGGAAGGAAGAAAGAATGAAGCAGAAGGAAAGTAGTGTGGGCTGATCATTGAGCATGTCCTCTAGATCATGGAGTTAGAAACCCGACAGATTTTAAATCCATACCCAGTGTTTTGGATGATCTAGTGCTAAGGAATCTTTTAAGGTTGGGGCCCAGGAAAGGAGCATAAAAGCCAGGAAATCAGGCCAGATGGATAAGGCTGACCTTAAAACATCTTCCCACGGGATGACCTATGATAAAAACTTTTCCTGGGGCCTAAACCAGGTGAACCAGGTTACCTGCGCTTAGAGCTACTTCATTTCCTCTGAATTTTGCCTACATCATCCTATGGGCAAATTTAAAATGGTCCGAGAGGTAATGGTTAGGACCTGAGGGAAAACACAGATTTTAGAACTATGCTGGGAGTATTTGACAACAGCAAACCCCCTGGGGTGTAAAGTTCCTCTTAAGAATGTCACAGATACCACCTAATCCGCCTCAGGAGCCCCTCAGGATTTTGACAATCCGAATACCTAACTAAAAAAAAGTTATGTGACAGGAGGGACACTGACCAGTCTGACTCCTCACACGATGGAGTCGAACCAATCAGGAATGGAAGACCCAGCACCTAGAGTTATTCAGCCAGTTAGGGTAGAACCTGAGAAGGAACGAGGAGGTGCTGACCAGAACCTTGTAAAACAAGGACCCTTGTCTACAGTCACAGACGTTCACTCTTAAATGTCCCCTCTCTGTAAAGAGAGCTTTCCTACTATTCTCACTTTGTGATCTTATACTCGAATGAACTTTTGCCTGCTGCTCATTTTATTTTGTGTCCACCTCTTCACTCTTCTAAGCAGCGAGACAGCGAATCCCAGGTATTGAGGTGAAAAAATCCTGCAACAATTCTGTTCTTTTTTTTAGGAAGTCTAGGATGAATGAAAGGAACAATGTGAAGGTTGAAACAGGGATGGGAAGGCAGTGAGAGTTTAGTAAATAAAAGAATGGGGTGGACCCCAGTAAACAGCATGGTATTTCAGATGTATGGAATAGCCATTTTACTCTCAAAAAATATATTTCACTAGTGGTGACACAACCTTCCAGAAGCTATCTTTTGGGTACAATTACTATGGGATCAACTTCCTACTGAAAGGGAAGGGGCAAGAGTGAAGTGGGAACCCGCATGATTGTACTTCACAGTTCTCCACTGAAAGATGGGAAAATTCTCTAGCCTCACCTGATGTTTTCTGCCCAGGTTTTAGAGGTGTGTGTGTGTGTGTGTGTGTGTGTGTGTGTGTGTGTGTGTGTGTATTTTCACATAAAATGACAATTTTTAATTGCAAGTATTGTGTTGGTAATTTTGGTGCAGTGAACAGGAGTGCAACATGTGTCTCTAAAGGAGTTTTAGTACGTGTGTGCATTTGGATTGCTTGGTGACCTTTGAAATTTTGAGCTGTCAGAAACATAATCATTTTTCTTTCTGAAACAGATTTTAACATCTGCAAAGGTTGATCAAGCTAGGATAGTTTTAATAAAATATTAATCTGTTTTTTAATGTCAACCCAGCTTTTAAAACTGTTCATCAGCTGTGGGAACATTACCTCAAGGCACTTGAGTTGCTTTTAATAAATGTCTTTTCCACTGATATTCTTCTTGTGGCCAGTGTATCGAGAGGTAAATTTTTTTCCAGGTCTGCTTCATCTGCAGTCCAGTCTTCCAAATTTTCTTGTTTTTAAAGTAAAATTACTTAAATTTGTATTTCCTTATTATTTTTATATTTCAAGGAGGGGAGATTGTTGGGAATTCTGGCATCAATCCTTCAAAGTCTGGATAAAGGACATCGACTTTTAACAAAACTTAACCTAAATATCTAGTTTAAATATGTCTTGTCATTAAAAGGTTATTTACCTTTAAAATGCTGACCTTTCAAGATGTACACAAGAGTGTTCTAAAACAGGGTTTCTGAACATTGGCCATGAAACCACTGTCTTGGGCTGACAAATGGATTGGAAATAAGCTACCCAACACTGGGAATGGGCCATTAATTTTAATCAAAGGTGATGCAGGAAGGCGAATGGGATGCATGACAATGTCAACAGCCTAGTAGGTGTTAAGAGACCACACAGCCTTCCTTGTTACTTGGTTGGGCCATTAGTTGAGGTTGGGTGAAGACAGAAAGCCATGTCTGGAATTGAATGACCAGGTCACTCCAAAATCTAATGGAGAACTCCTCATTTCAGAAATCACATTGTAATGCCATTAGAAGTCAAGGACAGCATTTAGAAAATATTGAAAGAGGTTGTTTTTTTTTTTTTAACCAAGCACCTTGCTAGGTTTTTCCAACTTTCTCAAGCACCCTGTTTTCCTGCCTCCTTTCCTATTGGATGGATCATTGATATTTACAGAGGATCAAGAAATCGAACAGACTTAGAAAAAAACTCAAAGCCTGTTTGCTTTCCAGAATTACATATTGTTAATAGTAAAACTCTGTTAAATGCCAGAAACAATAGCATACGAAAGGAATTAAGCAGAGCAATTAATTCTTTGTAGTGATCTCATTGTCCTTGTCCCTTCCTGTGTTCTTGTATATCGGGATAGTTTTACTAATTGAAACTAAACTTTCTTAATTGCTTTAATGAAAACATTTGTTTCATAATTGTAAAGGCCACCGTGAATGTGTCTCACTGTAAATTGCCAATATTGGCTGATAACATTAGTGATATTCATGGTGGTGAAAGCCTTTTCTTTTAATCAGTACGTATATTTCATTATTTTGAGTATTTTCAATTGCAAAAAAGGTAGCATATGGCAGCTTGAATTAATGATATATTTATAATAAAGACATAAAAATCCAGAAGGGACAAAGAGGCATTTTTGTATCTCCACTTCAGGTTTGTTAAGAAAGTTCATTTATTCTGACACAGCATTGCATGCCTAAGAAAGATATGTATGACCGCATTAGCAATTTTTATACATTTTTAAGAAAAGAAAGCAATTATATTGCTGTCTTGTTAATGGAACACTGTTAAAAGTAATAGTATTTGTTTTTTCTGTAGATGAAGATCAGCTCCGTGCAAAGGGTTATGACAAAACACCAGACTTTATTTTACAAGTTCCAGTTGGTAAGTCCTTAAACTCTCTTATGCATTTGTTTAGAGAAAGGGGGTAGACTTTTTCTCCATAGACTTTTTTTTAACTTTTTGTTAGTATTAGCAAATGTGACCAGTGTAGATTGGCTTTAAATGGGTGAAATTGTTGAAAAAGATTATTTTAGAAAGTAGATAATAATAGGTGCAGAAGAAATCTCTGCCTTGAAAATATTTACCTCTATTTGAGAAATAGGCATGTCTTCTGAAGACATTTGGGGTGCCATTTTTAAGTCACCTCTCTCACTTATGAATTTTTCCATGTTGTTCTGTTGAAAAGGCAGGCTGGCCCACTTCACATTACTTGCCTGTGTACAGAGGCAGTGTCAGAGTAAGAGAGGGCCTTTGGAAGAGGGTGATGGCATTCAAAGGGATGTGATTATAGCGTAAATGTTCCTCATAAGGAACACATGCGATATGTTTTTTTCTAATTACATCCATAGACAACGGCGAGGGCGAAGCCTCCACTTGTTAATGTGAAGCACAGAGAAGCCTAGACAGAGTTCAGTTATTTTCAATCTTCCCTTCTCTTTGCTCTGTATTAGTAATGCTTTGTCCCTTAGCTGTAGAAGGGCACATAATTCACTGGATTGAAAGCAAAGCCTCATTTGGTGATGAATGTAGCCACCATGCCTACCTGCATGACCAGTTCTGGAGCTACTGGAATAGGTAAGGTCCCATTATTTTTCTCTTAAGATAAACGATACTCAGCTGAAATCTCATTAGAAAATATATTTTGTTTAGCTGGTAAAAATGCTCGTAGCCTTTGTTTCCAGTAAGTACAGAGACTTGATTAATGTATTCATTTCAGATAATTTAAACTTCTCTGCTTCATAATGTTGCTTCATTTTTTAAAAGTAAAAATCTCTGCATAAGGTCAAAATTAGTATATACTCCCATTTTCCATTTTACAGCGATAATATTGGGATCACTAAAACCAGGAGTAATAAGATGTGGTGCATACTACGATGTCAACACTAACTTTTTTTTAATGTAAAATTTATGCAAACTCTCAGACCTTTAAAAATATTTTACCCTCAGCTCTCTAAGGATAGTATCCAAATGATATGAAAGATCAAAACGATTTGCCTTCCAACAGAAAACAGTTTAGGTACCAACGTCAATGCATGGAAATCTTACTCATTAAGGGAAAAGGTTGGAGGGGAGGATGCTCTTACTACCGAATAGCCGCCATGTGCCTGGACCTCCTCCTTGTCTCAGTTAATCCCCACAAGGAAGCCATTTCTGCCCCCATTTTACACATAACTGATTGTCGGAGAGAAAGTGACATGCCTTACAGTGAGTTGTCATGCATTTATTTTTCTTTCTCACTCCCAAACCCATGCCCTTTCCAACACATCTCTATGGTCATTTATAGTACAACTGTTGAAACTGGCTTTTTCTAGGACTGAAGTCCCAATTTTTCACACCACACATTTTCCCCCTTAGAACAGGAGGCAGTAGAAGCAGTAACCTTCCTAGATGAACTGTGTTCCTCAGCCACCGGCCAGGAATATAATCAGAAGATGACACTGGCCCAGATCATTAAGGAATGAGACAGTAACATCTATGGACAATGGTCTTACCTTGGGGAAAAAAACAAAGCACAACAGTGACAGGCTACAGAATTTGGTGGAATATTGTTACTCAGCTTTACAAAAGGCCAGCAGACCTCGTCCGTGGCAGCTGCGCTAAACTCAGCCCACTTTTTGCCATGGTAACAATGATCATGACAAAATGCTGAATGTAATGGCTTTCTTGATTTTCTTGTGTAATTGTGCGTGGCATCCGAGCTTTACTTTACAGGGATGGAGGAGGAAAGTGCAAAATGTTTTAGAAATCAATGCTGCTTCAGCGTTCCCTGTCTTTTATTCAGCCATTATTCAAATTAGCAGTAATGTGGCAAATTGAATTTTAGATTTTTAGCAATTTTATGCATTCAAAATAGTAAAGAAAGCATCATCTTTAATGGTATAAGGAAAGCAATGGCAAGAAAATCAAATTGTGGAAGTTTAGTTTGCTAAAGCATTTTTAAGAACTGATAAAATCATTATGCATGGAGACCATGCCCCCACCTTGGTACTGGTCAATTCTTTCATGAGGAACAATTACAAATTGAATTCCAAAGAGCAGAGCTTTTTTGAAAATTTCAAAATTAGATTTTTTTTTTCTAAAATAACCCTACCGTGTATTGAGTACCTACTATGTGCCTAGCACTCTCTATTTTAGAGTCTAGTTGAATAATCTACTCACTAATCAGACTCCCTACACCATTGACCTGGCTGGAGGACATCTGAGCAATAGATAATTTAATACAGTTGCCTTTGGACTGGATCTTAGATTATTCTGTTTTGTGCTGCTTTTTTCTATTTCTGTGATGTTTTATTTATATGATATTGGTTTACAGTCCCTAAACATGTTCTTTGAATATATACCAGCTACTGGGCATGATTCATTTAGGGCATATTGTGTTGAAAGGGAAAGCAGCCCTTGGTTTTGAATTATTCCAGGTCATCCAAAGAGGAAGTACTCTACACAGAATTCAGTAGTTCTACCAAATGTCTGCGGAGAGGGCAAGAAATGGAAGTATTGGTGATTCCCAAAATGGAACACAGAGGCATTGACTTGGATATAAAATTTTGATTATAAGAGTGACACAAATTTATCAGTGATAGGGCATTTTGACAGGAGAACTTACCCCATTTATCAAAGTTTGGAATCCTACTCTTCATATCTGGCCTCAACTCAACTCACATAGTAATTGCTGAATTGTTGAAAGTGGAGAAAATCTTCTCTCCCTTCTATAGGTAGCCTTTCAAGGAGGCTATTGGTTGGTTGGGATTTGGGTTACTTGCTTTATTTGTATGATAAGACTCCAGTTAACATACACACTGTTATCAAATTGTCACTGTTATCAAATTGTTTTGTATTTATTTATGTATTTATTTATGTTTATTCATTTTGAGACAGAGAGGGGAGAGAGCTTGTATGAGCCAGGAGAGGCAGAGAGAGGGAGAGGGAGAGGAAGACAGAATTCCAATCAGGTTCCATGCTCAGCACGGAGCCCAGAGTGGGGCTTGATCCCATGGAACCACGAGTTCATGACCTGAACAGGAATCAAGAGTCTGAAACTTAACTGACTGAGCCACTCAGCGCCTGTGTCACACTATTTTTAGATTAAACATCAGATTTCATAATAAGACTGTTCAATTAATAGTTGTAGAATCATGACCTTGCATAAACCCATTTTCTCCCATAAATAATTACAGAGCCCTTAATTTTTAGCTTAATGTTTCTAAAACAGTTTTCTTTTTTTAGGTAAGTTGCTATTCTTACTCATTCTTTCAGCAACTTTTGACAACACTGATCAGACCCTCTCTCTTAAGTAAATCATCATCTTCTCTTGACTTCCCAGAGGTCCTCCAGTGGGTTGCTTCCAGCCATCCCAGCAGTATACTCGGTCTACTTTCCTCCACCCAGCTCTGCGTGGGATGGCCTGGGAACTCAGTGCTCACTCCTCTTCCCTTCGTTCTCTATATCCACTCCCGGGTGCTCCCTTGGAGATCTACTGGAGACTATGGTTTTATATACCATCTCTATAATAGTATCTCGTAATTCTTACTCCCAGCCCTAATATTTCATCTGAGTACAAATTTGTCTATGCAGCTGTCCACTCATGTCTCCTCTTAGACATCTAATTGCTATTTCAAATTTAACATGTCTGACAGTAAGCCCTTGATTTTCCTCCTCAGGCTTGTTGCTTCCCCAAGTTCCTCCCAAGATCAACTAATAGCACCACAATTTGCCCAAGTTACTCAAACCAAAAACATAACCCATCACCAGCTTACCCAGAAGTCCTCAGCTGCATCTTTGTCATATTCTCAAATCATGCCTCAGTCTCACCTTCTTACTTGGCATCACCTCACTGTCTGTCATCACCTCTTAGCCTGTTGCTGGAGCTTCCAAACTGGTCCCCATACATTAACTATTACATTCTTGTGGTCCATTTTTCATACCCGAGCTAGAGTGACTGTTGGGTAATACAAGTCAGATTGTGTTGCTTTTTGCTCAAAACTCCTCAGTGGCTTCCCATCACATTTCAAATAAAATCCAAGCTCTTTCACATGACATTCAGAGCTCTGCATGATCTGGCTCTCTACCACGCCAGTTATCTGCCTACCTCCCTCCCTCTCTCTCTCTCTCTCTCTCTCTCTCTCTCTCTGCCCCTCTCTCTGCCTCTCTCTCAACTAAGGCTCCCTCCCTATCCTATACTTCTATGGCCACACTGGCTTTCTAGGCCTTTCTTAAATCTACACTGCTGACTTCTACTTCAGAACTCTTATTCTGGCTAATTCTTCTGCTTGGAATCTTCATTTGTATCTCCACATGGTAAATTTTTCACACCATTCAGGTGTTACCTCACATTCCCCCTCCTTGGGGAAGCCTTCCCTGACCATTCAGTCAAAAAGGCCTCACTTCAGTCATCTCTCCCTACTCAGTAGGCCTTTTCTTCCTAATATTTACCCCTTTCTGAGTGAAAGAATAAACATTTATGTAAGCATCAATTTGTTTGAATACAACAAGCCTTTATTAAAGAACTTTTCCTTTTGTATTGCTACATGTAGTATGCCCCTCATTCCTTTGTAATCAAAGCTTCAGGAATTTTCCCTGGTTTAATTAACCTCAGAAAAATTTACATTTCACAATGCCATCGCCTTCCCTGAAGCCAAAGATACTGAGTCCAGAACATAAGTTGCCTCTCCCATGAGCAGGCCCCTATTCCAAGTATGACTGGATTAAATAACTCCTCAAACTGTACAGTCTCTACTTCTGTGGAGTTAAAGGAAATCAAGAAGGCTTCTGAGAAGCAGCATTTGGACCATAATGCGGCCATTCATATTGGGCTCCTGGGTCATTCAGCTGGTTAAGCATCCAGCTTCAGCTCAGGTCATGATCTCAAAGATGGTGAGTTCGCGCTTCGCATCGGGCTTTCTCTGCTTTGGATCCTCTGTTTCCCTCTCTGTGCGCCTCCCTCACTTGTGCATTCTCACCCTCTCTCTCAAAAATAAACATTAAAACATTTTTTTAAAAACAGAAAAGAAAATACATGTGTATTTACATATGCACATGCACACACACACATAGGGCTATAAATATAAATTATATAAAACCATATTTCTTTATGCAGTCCATACCCCAGTAACGTTTCTATTCGACTTCTGTAGTTAAGAAGTGACTTCTTTCACAATTTGGCTGGTATTGCTAAGTCAGTTTTCATATTCTGGTGGTGACAGGTTAAAAAAGAAAGGAAACCAATTCTATAATCTGAGTCCAAATTACATGCATGCGTTCTGAAGATACATGTGGTCTTGCAGAGAAGTAGGAGCAGACACCCTGTGCCATCTGAAGAAAAATTTTAAGTGGCCCTAAATAGTGAAGGCCCACCTTCACTGCTAAGGCAGCACGTGAGCAGTGCCCAGCAGCTGCTGACCAAGAAGGTGGAAGTCTCACCCGCTAGTTCAGCCCTGCCATCTCCCATTACGGGCACACTCTGGCACACTTTCACCAGTGGCAACGATTACAAACTACAGCCCACTTTGCATTATTCTCTCTTTATTTCTCTCGAAGAGGATAGGAACTTACTGACTGGCAAGAGCAAGTCCAGCTTTTGTTTCAACATGATTTTCCAGTTTAGTGATCCTTGAAACGATGGAAGGCATCTCTCCTGTACTTGAGTTTGAATCCAGGCTATGCCACTTTCCAGTCTCATGACTAGGAACGACTTGTTCAACCCTCCTAAGTCTTTCTTTTTTCCAATAAAATGGTGTCAATAATACCATCTTGACCGTGTGGTCATGAAGACCAGTTATTTAGTACACATATGGCGCTTCTTCAAAAAAATTTTTTTAATGTTTTTATTTATTTTAGAGAGAGAAAGAGACAGAGCAGGAGTGAGGGATGGGCAGAGAGAGAGGAAGACACAGAATCTGAATCAGGCTCCAGGCTCTGAGGTGTCAGCACAGACCCCGACGTGGGGCTCAAACTCATAGACCACAAGATCATGACCAGAGCCAAAGTTAATCCATTGAGCCACCCAGGCACCCCACGCATATGGTACTTTTGAATTGCCTAGCAGTCAACCAATATTCATTCCCCTGTGTCTCTTTTTCCTGTATATCACTGTCTGATGGAATTTAAAAATGTTCCGAGTAGACATTTTTATTTACTTTCTCTGCTAAATAAACTCCTCCTCAGCTACTCAGCTTGGCCGACTGTCTTTGGGAAACCTTCCTGCATTCCAGGGCTGGGTTTAGGACCCACCCTGCGTTCTGCTAATAAGTTCATAGCGCATGCCGACTATTGTAATTTTTTGTTTCCTTGCCACCTTCTTCCAGTTAATATTGTTTCTTCTTATCTCTGTGTTTTATCTGTCATCAAAATGCCCAAAAGCTGGTGGAATGCTTGGCTGGTGGTGGTGACAGTAGGTGGTCAGTAGATATTTATTTGAACAAATGAATATATGGGTGAATTTTTTTTTGATGCATGACAGACAACAACATTTTGATTCCTCCATTAGGGATTGTCAGACACTGTGACAATAAGGCCCAATTTTTTTTTTCTTTGAGAATGCCACTCTAAGGACTGAGAAAAATGCCTCATTTTTTAAAAAAAAGCTTTTCCAGGCTTGTCAGATGTATAGACTTTCGCAGATCTAGTTCGTGAAATACAGCATAGGTATATTTACGTAAGGAGTAATAGAATATAACTGGTAACTAAAAGGCAAACGCGTATTATAAAATTTTCTAGATAAATATTTATAATCTCATTATTTGCATTCACAAAACTTTAAAACCAAATCTCTCACTTGAGATTTAACATGGAATGCCTGAAGAATCCCGTGCTTTCTTTAGGGGATACATGAAACTCGGGGCCACCCTTACATTCCGGTGGCTCAGGGCAAGAGTCCATATGGGGCCCTGTATGCCACGAGCGTCAGTGTTTAAGGTTGTATGTCAAGTTAACAAACAGTAAAGTATATTTTGTCCTACAGGAAGTTCTGGAAGTTCAGATTTGCATGAAGACCTCCCAGCCTCCTGGGAGCTGCAGACTGCATTTGCAGTGGTGAGACCGGTGGTCCTGCAGCATAGCTCACGTCTCTCCTTCTCCTCCCTGTGGCCCAATCCTGCCTGTGGGAAGCTGTCAAGCACGCTGCATTCTGCACATCCAGTGCGTGAATGTTCCCACAAACCACTGCCCTTGGCCATCTTTCAGGGCAGACCACTCTGGTTGTCCTTAGCAGGCAGATGAACCAGGGAGAGGGGGCACTGCAGCCTTGGGGTCAGTCTCATGGCTAATTGATCAGGAAGTCCTCAGGTCCCTGGTACATGGAGTGTGGCCTAGAAAGAGATTGGGGGAATAGACATCAATAGAGGGATGTCCCCTTGGTCCTGAAGACTTCTCCCTTACCCGCATGCGTTAGGATATAACCAGAGGGTTCCAGAGCAGAGTCCTCTCAAGTTCTGGGCCAGGCCATGGATCCTTCTTGAAGGATTCTAAGGAGCAGTATCAAAGGGAGCAAATCATGAATCTTCCAGAGTCATTTCCTGTACTGGTGTTAGGATATGAGGGGAACTGAGCAGCAGAGGTGATTTAGTCTTGATCACATTTCTTTATCACTGAAAAAAGACTAAGAGCTGAGTTCCATATGTCAGTTTTGAACCTTTGGCTCCAGAGAGTCTACTCTTCTGCGGGCAGTGCTAAGCTAATACCTTCTGCCACAAGAATTGATCTGACTGTAGTTCTTACCTCTAAGTATATTTTAAAGATTGGTTCCTTACTCAATGGCTTAGCGATTGCTTTCTCTGGTCTCTGCTACCATGAGAGTTGAGGCATGTCCAAGGGAGCTGCCACGCCGTTCAAGTTAAGGAAGGTGTTTTTCAGAGGAGGGCCGAAGTTTTTCCTGTACTGAGATACTTCCAGGAAGCCTGCAATTAGCCAAACCACAGATTTCCAGTTATTTCGGTCCTGTTAAAAGCAAGGCTGAGCACATCTGTCTTAAGTTGGAGTGTGCGTCTCAGCCGTAGAAGCTCTTGCAAACCTTCAATTACAGCAGCCTCTGAAGGCGCTGCCGCCGTATACTAACAAGTAGTCATCAGCAACAAGAGGCAGATTGACTAGTAATTAGCAAATGCACTGAAGCGGGCTTCTCTAAAGGTAAAATATAATAATTTGCTTTTCCATCTTTTATAGTGGAGATGGTTGTGAGATATCGATGTTCCGTTGTTCCACACAAATACTTGACACTGTTACTAGCTGGAGAAGCCTTGAAATGTTTCAAAAGGACAAAGGCAGTATCTGTTGTGCATACAGGACTTTTAGAAGAATGATTCCTCATCACCTCTTTCTCTGCATCTGGAATGGGCAATGCAAAAATTTTCCCCCACCAAGGAATTTATATTTGCTGCTCTTGTTTTCCATGTTGACTTTGAATACAAAACTGAATAAGGAATAGAAACGTTCCTGAGGCTTTTAAAGTGATACTTGCAATAAAGAGATAGTTGTTAAAACAAAAAACAAAACAAAACTGGAATGGATTGAAGGACTAAAGAGAAAGAAAATAGACAGATAAGGAAATATCAATGAATTATGGTTTTTCAGAAAGACATCTATCTGGTTACTGTCTTCAAGCATGCACAAGAATTTTTGGTGGGGGGTACATATAGAAAGACCATATGGACCAGTTTTCCAAAATCAGGGTACCAAGAAATTGTTGAAAGGATGACTCTTCCTGCTGACCCACTTATGATAGAATTAATATGAGTCATACATGGTTCAGAAAAGTTACCCCACACCAAACTCACAAGCAAATGATTGTGTGCTCATTCCAAGGATGGAAACACAGCCATTATGGTCATCCAGAGAGAGTGAGGGAAGAATAATAGAGATGTTGCCAATAGAGAGTGACTCAGGAGCACGGGTAGAGTCAGGGGCCCAAGAATACAGACTCCATTTCTGACACTCATTCTAGAATATTGGAGAGCATGTTGAAACTGATGCTAAAATGGCTCGAGGATCTAGGTCAGTGATTCCCAAACATCACCGTGTACTGAAATCTCATGAGGGGCATTTTAAACTACTGATGTGGGCCTTCTCCCTTGAGAGCTGAGTTAAGTGATGCTGGGTGGAGCCTGGACCTTGAGAATATTTCTTTTCTTTTGCAAACTTGAGGTGATCGTGCTAATCTACACACAGCACTGATGGCACGTTCTTTACCTAGCCTTGCTTCGCCAGGCCTTGCATCTGTAGCCTGTCTGCTTTCAGTCTTGGTAAGAAAAATAAAGTTTTTTAAGGAATGAAGGGTCAGGTCAGCAAACACTTCACCGGCACTGCATCAGTCAGTAGGGACCCAACCTCAGCTTTTGAGGAGCTTATAGTAAAGCTATCATAAGGCCTGAGGCAGTAAGCCACAGGGATAGCTCCTGAACCCGGATCCCACTCTGAATCCATACCTGGGCGCTTTCTGCTCCACCAGGCAGTTTCCTGCCAGTCCTGGTGATAAATCTGTTAGTAGAGCTACTTAGTAAGTTGATGGGTTTGCAGAGCTAAACTAAAGAGCTCTTCAGCATATGTGGTTTAGATTATTTACTTGCATGAGGTTAGAGAAAAATGGGCCACGTGTTCTCCACTGCTTTCTCAAGAGCCCTTATTCTGTATTCAAAATATGTATCTGTAGGATTATTATAAAAGTGTCAGGGGCGCCTGAGTGACTCAATGGGTTGAGCATCTGACTTTGTCTCAGGTCATGATCTCACGGTTTGTGGGTTCAAGCCCCATGTGGGGCTCTGTGCTGATAGCTCGGAGCCTGGAGCCTGCTTCACATTCTGTGGCTCCCTCTATCTCTGCCCCTCTTCCACTTGTGATCAGTCTCTCTCTCTCTCTCTCTCTCTCTCTCTCTCAAAAACAAATAAACATTAAAAACTATCAAATAAATAAAAAATAAAAGCCTGTCATACATACCAGTACACCCAGAATATAATTAACCCCTAAATTATTGGATTTGAAACCCATTGAATTAGTGAAGTCATTTTTTGTATATGGTTCAGATTGACAAATTCTGACTTAACTGTCTGAAGATCAGTCTGAATCAAGAAGAGAAGTGGACTGTGGAACATTTAATAAGAAATACATGTTTTTATTTTAAATGGAGTCCCTGGTTGTTGTTTTTTTCTGAATTGCAGTTGGTTGCACATAAAAAGTAAGTCTGTTTTAATAAATAAGTTTTAAAAATAGCTATGTGGAGATACAATTGACATATAAACTGCGTATATTTAAAGTGTACAATTTGACAAGTGTTGACACTATACGTATACACATAAACTTATCACCACGGTAGGGAGACGGAGCATACCTACCACCCCACAAGTTCCGGGTGCCCCTTGAGAACCCTCTCTCAATCCCTTCACTTCTCTCTGCGCCCAGGCAACCACTATTCTGGTGTCTTCATTATAGATTACTTGGCATTTTTTAGTGTTTTCTGTAGATGGAATCATACAGTATATTCTCTTTGGCCTTTTTTTTTTCTTTCTGTAAATGAAATCATACAATGGGGTCTCTTTGTCTGGTCTTTTTTTTTTTTTTTTTTGATGAGAAGTATTCACTTACATAGCTCTACCACTATTTGTCTATTCACCTGTTGACTGACATTTAAGTTGTTTCTAGTTCTGGCTGTTAGTAATAAAGCTCCTTTGAATAGTCATGTAAAAATATTTGTATGGTTTCATGGCTTTTAGCCAGATACCTAGGAATGAAATGGTTGGGGCATACAGTCAGTGTATGTTTTTACCTTCTTGCAAAAGAATTAAACTGTTTTCAAAAGTGGCTGGGGGTGCCTGGGTGGCTCAGTCGGTTAAGCCTCCGGCTTAGGCTCAGGTCAGATCTCACGTTCGTGGGTTCGAGCCCGCATCAGGCTCTGTGCTGACAGCTAGCTCAGAGCCTGGAGCCTGCTTCTGGTTCTGTGTCTCCCTCTCTCTCTGACCCTCCCCCTCTCATACTCTGTCTCTCTCTGTATCAAAAATAAATAAAACATTAAAAAAAAAAAGTGGCTGTACCATTTTACAATCCTACCAGCAGTTTATGATAGGTCCCAGTGTTTCCTCAGCTTCCCCGTCACTGGGTCTGTTCAGCCCTTTTAACCTCAGGCCATCTGAGAGGTGTGCAGTGGTGCCTCAGGGTGACTTAATTTGCATCTCTGTAATGACGAATATTGAAGATCTTCCTGCACGCTTATTTGCTTCCATTCTTCTTTGGGGAAGTGTCTGTTCAAGCCTTTGGCTAATTTTTTCAACTGGTTTTTTTATTGTGCTTTGGTAGTTTAAAAAAAAAATTCTGGGTATAAGTCTTTTATCAGACGTGTGATCGGGTATGAAGTATTGTGTCCTGCTCTGGGCTTATCTTTGCATCCTCTTAACAGTGCCTTTCAATTTAATTTTAATAAAGTCCAGTTTACCAATTTTTCTTTTATGGACGATGCCTTTGATGTTATATCTAGAAAAATGTAAAGATGCAAAGATTTGAAGAACTCACTGGGAGGCCTGGCTGGCTCAGCCGGTGGTAGATGTGACTCTTGATCTCAGGGCTCTAAGTTAAAGCCCCACATTGGGAAAAGAGTATACATAAAATAAAAAAAAAAAAAGTCTTAAAAAAAATAAAATAAAAGATAAAGAAATCACAAAGATTTTCTCCTTTTTTTCCTAAAATTTTATTTTTAGATTTATATTTAGGTCTAGCATCCATTTTCAGTTAATTTTTATATATGGTGTGATACATGGATGAAAATATTCGTTTTGTAGCATGTGGATATCTAATTGTTTCAGGACCGTTTGTTGTATAGACGATGCATTCTCAACTAAATAGCCTTTGCACATTTGTCAAAAATCAATTGATTATTTATGTGTAGGCCTTTTTCTGATTCTCTGTTTTGTTCCGTCGATCAGTGTGTCTATACCAATTCTATACTATCTTGATTACCATAGCATTATATTTTGGAAACTGTGTAAGTCCTCCAACTTTATTTTTTATTTTCAAAGTTAGTTTTGTCTATTCTATTACCATATAAATTACCATATAAATTTTAGAATCAGCTTATAATTCCCCCAACAAAAAGTCTACTAGGATTCTGATTGAGATTACATTGAATTCAGAGGTCCATTTGAGAAGAAGTTATAGCTTAATAATATTGAGTCTTCTGATAAATGATCTTGGGATCTCTCCCATTTATTTAGGTCTTTTAATATTTTTCTCAAAAATGCCCTGTAGTTTCCAGTGTACAGACCTCTCACAGTTTCATTATGTTGATCCGTATGTATTTTATATTTGTTGAGTCTATTAGAAGCGATAGTTTGTTTCAATCTCCCAGTTGTTCATTCTTCCTAAAGAGAAATACAGTTGATTTTGTATGTTGATCTTACATCCTACAACTTTGTAAAAGTTATTTTAATACTTTACTTTTTTGGTAGATGCCAGAGGATTTTCTACATAGACGTCAGTGTCATTTGTAAATAAAGACAGTTTCACTTTTTTCCCCCATTTAGGTGCTTTTCTAAAACTGCACTGTCGGAGCGCCTGCGTGGCTCAGTCGGTTAAGTGTCCAGCTTCCCACTTTGGCTCAGGTCATGATCTCACAGTTCGTGGGTTCGAGCCCCACGTCAGGCTCTGTGCTGACAGCTAGCTCAGAGCCTGGAACCTGCTTCAGATTCTGTGTCTTCCTCTCTCTCTGACCCTCCCCTGCTCGTGCTCTCTCTGTCTCGCCAAAAAAAAAAAAAAAAAAAAATTAAACTGCACTAGCACGCATCACCTATTCAAAGGTAACTAGTGGTAGAGAGCATGCATCACCTTGCTCCTGATCTTTGGGAAAAGGCATTCAGTCTTCCACCATTAAGGATAATGTTAGCTGTCCATTTTTATAGATTTTCTTTATCAGGTCAAGGAAACTCCTTACTATTTTTAGCTTCTTAAGAAATTCTGTCTAAACTGGATGTTGGATTTTGTCCATTGCTTTTCTGCATCAAGAAAGATGGTCATATGGATATTTTTTAAGATGGTCCTATGGATTTTTTTAATCAGTTTAAAATGGTTAATTATACTGGTTGATTCCTGAATGTTGCACCAACCTTGCATTCCTAGGATAAACTCCACTTGGTCATGAAACAACAAAAGATAAAAATACCCGTTTTATATTTTGTTGAATTTGATTTGTTGAAGGATGTGTCAAGATTTTTTTCATTTACATTTATGAATGATACTGGTCTGTAGTTTATTTTTCTTGTTAAAGTCTTTATCTGATTTTGGTATTAGAGTAATGCTGCTCATAGTGTGGGTTAGAAAGTATCCTTCCTCTTCAATTTTCTGGGAAAGTTTGTGTAGATTTGTTATTATTTCTTTCCTAACTGTTAGGTGGAATTTCCCAGGCAAACCTTCTGTGCCTATGTGTTGTTCTTATTGTTGTTGGATGGTTTTTTAACTACGTAATTGACTTGTTTAATAGATGTAGGGATGATTTAGGCTGGTTTTTTTGTTCCTTTGTTTATTTGAATGAACATTGGTACTTTGTTTCTTTCAAAGAATCTGTTCATTTCATCTAAGTTGTACAATGTGTTGGGATAAGCTTATTCAGAATATTTCCTTTTTCTTTTAATAATTGTCAGATTTGTAGTGATATCCACTTTTTCATTCCTGATATTGGTAATTGTATCTTCTTTCCAGATCAGTCTTCCTAGAGGTTTATCAATTTTATGGTCTTTTGAAAGAACCAATTTTTAGTTTTACTGATTTTTACTATTTCCTTTTTCTCTTTCATTGATTACTACTCTCTGTATTTTTTCTTTTATTTAAAAGAGATTCAGCGGTGCCTGCATGGCTCAGTTGGTTGAGCATCTGCCTCTGGCTCAGGTCATGATCTCACAGTTCGTGGGTTCGAGCCCCACGTCAGGCTCTGTGCTGACAGCTAGCTCAGAGCCTGGAGCCTGCTTTAGATTCTGTGTCTCCCTCTCTCGCTGCCCCTCCCCCATTCACTTTCTGTCTCTCAAAATTTAAAAAAAAAAATAAAGACATTAAAAAATTTTTTAATAAAAATTAAAAAAATAAAACTTTCAATTTCAGTTTCTCTTCTTTTCCTGGTTTCTTAAGGTAGAAGACTGAAGTTAGTAACTTGAAACCATTCTTTTCTTCTAAGACAGGCAATGTAGTACTGTAAATTTACCTCAAAGAATTGCTATAGCTGTATTCTACAAAATTTTATATGTTGGATTTTCATATTTATTTTGTTCCAAATACTTCTGAAATTTTCTTTTTTATTTCTTCTCTGTTTCACAGGCTATTTAGATGTATACTATATTGTTCACAAATATTTGGAAATTTTCCATATAGCTTCCTTTTATTGGTCTCTAAAGTAATTCCCCTGAGTTCAGAAACAAATTTGTATCCTTTTGAATTTATTGAGATTTGTTTTGTGGCCTAGACTATAGTCACCTTGCTAAGTGTTCCTTGAAAGTCTGTTCTCTTGTGAGTGGACTGTTCTGTAAATGGCAGTTAGGTCAAATTGATGATAGTATTGTTCCAGTCATCCGTGCCCTGATCGATATTCTGTGTTGACTCAAGGGAGACCCAGAGAGGGTCTCAGGAATTCTCTCCCTGTGCAGCTCTCTCCTGCTGGCATTCCGTCCTGCGGACTCCAGCTGCCTGGTCTTCCCGTTCTTCCAGCTCGGCCTCCTCAGCGCAGACCCACTGAGCTTCACCTCGATTCTTCACCCTCATTGAAGTTCTTTGTCCTCACACTGCAGTCTGAAAACTCTCTCCAGGAAGTAGGCTGGGGCAAAGGGCTTACCTTTTTTGTTTCCCATCACTCAGGAATCCTTGTCCCTCATTGCTTGATAACTGTCATCATCGATGTTGTTTGTCTGTTTCATTATTTCCAGCAGGAAGATAAACCCAGTCCCTGTTGCCCCGTCTCAGCTCCAAGTCGATGTCTCTCAACTATGGTCTTTAACACCTAGTTTAACATACTGTTAATAGTGTGTCTTATTCAGTGTTAACTTGTAATCTTGTTTGCTACTTAAGTTATAGATTTTGTTGTTATCATAAATACATTTTCTTAAGCATCAACAATGAATAGAATAATTCATGGGAGAGGATTATGCACACCTTCAGGTTTCTTTTGTGCTCGCTCTCGCTTGCGCGCTCTCTCTCTCTCTCTCTCTCTCTCTCTCTCTCTCTCTCTAACAGACTTCTAGATCTCTTTCTCCCAGGATCCTTTGAGTTGAAATGGAATTTTCAGTCACTACCTTTTGCCCAACAAAGAAAAAGGCAGTAGTATGGTCAAGGCCAAAGATTGGATAGTCAGTGTATGGTTTTTAGAAGGCACCCTTCTTCAATCATCTTTCGATAGCTCTCACCAAGGGCTTCTGCTGCTACTTGGATTGACATAAAGCTGGCTGTCTTCTGCTGAGGTAGAGCCCTCTTCACAGAAGTTATGCCATTTCTCTTGCTTTTCTCTCCCTCTGCATCGAAGAGATACATTTTCCCATTTCTGAGCATCTTTTGCACTTTGGTATCACTCAAGAATCTCCTGGGATGGGTGACTTACAGGGTGGTGCCCTAGTTTGCCCTCGCTCATTCTCCTCTCATACATGTGGGATATGGAAAATGAGCCATGAATAGAATTTGCATGTCTCATACTCTTCTTCTCATAAAACAAAATCCTATTTGGATACATAATAGCAATGGTAAACACATCCTTTCCTTCTAGTTTCTAATTGACCCTGGAAATCGTATTCTCATAAAAACTAAACTCCTACTACGAATTCAATTTATCCATTTAACACAAGCAGTTTAAATTCTCTTATGTTTTCTTGCTTTCTCCTTTACATTCTTAGCCTACTTATGATTTATGAATTCCATTCTCTTGTTTTGCTCCCTTTCCTACCTACCTGAATCAGTAATATCAAGATATTGCCATTTTGTTCACCCTTATTTTCTTGCAGGGACTCTGCCAGCAAGGTTAACAATCTTGTTAACCCCTTCCTACTTCTTATATATTCCTCTTTGCCATTTTCTTCCCTTTTATCTCTGGCAGCTTTGCAAACCACCACCACCTACACATTTTAAATTTAGTCCTATAGCATCCCCGATAGCTCATTCCAAGTGATCATAAATTCAAAATTAATGCAAAATTTCTTTATTTAGCTAAAAGGGTGTTTTTAATTCATAAAGCTCATCAAGTTATATAGATATAGTCTATCATCGTCATCCTGGGTAGCTTCAGCTGTGATACTTACCTAGCACTCTATATTGACTATGAAGCTGGCAAAAATGAAACTGTTGGTTGTGTGCCTATGCCAGGTGCATAAAACCATATGATTTGGCACTGGACCAAAATTTTGATCAGCTCCAGCTGTCTTTAATTATTTTAATGTAAAATGACTGGTTTTACCACTATGTCTTCCTAACGCAAAATATAATAGCAAAATGGTCTATCAATAGTAGTGTAGGTATCTGACTAAGTTCAGCAGATATGTATTGAGTTCCTTTCTAAAGAGACAACATTTCATACATTCAGAGCACACAGAGATAAAGCTTAGCCTTGCCCTCAATGAGTTTAATTCAATCTAATAGGGAAACAAAGCAGATACATGGATCACAAAAATAGCTAGCTAACACTGAGCACCAGCTATGTTCAAGGCAACTGGCTTAAGTACTTTCATATATTATCTATCCACTTTGGTCTGCATAAGAATCCTATGAGGGGGATACTAGTATTTTATCCCCATTTCATACGAGGAAGGTGAGGCACAGAGAGTTTAAGTGTCCAGATCAAGGTCACAGGGCTGGAAAACCAGGGGAGATGTTTTAATATATGTGTAGCATGATGAGGACCTAATTTTATGATGGATGCTCTGGTAACACTGCTTAGAGTAGACAGAAACAAGAAGGTGGAGGTAGAAACACAATTGCTAACACAGTTGTCTCTGTTGAAATAATCCATTAATTCCCAAATTATAATGGTGGTTGGGAATGAAAGGAGACTATGCAGACCTACAGAGGTGATAAAAACAGAATTTACAGAATTTGGCAAGTAACTAAATGTTGTATTGGGAGGCATAGTACAAAGATAACTTTGAGATTTTGATATTGGTGGTGCAGAGAATAACAATACTGTTGAAGAATTGAGAGTGGAAAATAATCCAGGTTAGCAGTGACTTCAGTTGGGATGTTCAGAGATGTTCAGACGCAACTGAGTTGTGGAACAGTTCAAGTGATGGATCGGAGATAGATAGGATTCGGGGATCACCCACAGTAAATAGGCACAGTGGGTTTTCACGGAGGAGTGTAGAGAAATGCCTGGGCAGGGAGAGAAAGAAGACAACTGTGATATAACGACATCCATAATAAAGCTTAGAGAATTGATGAACAGTAAGTTATCACTCTTCTAGTGAATGCAATTGTTTCTAAATTTATGGACTCCCAACCTTCATCTCCTGCATATAACCATTTACACACTAAGTTTAGTTGCCTTGAATCTGATTATTTGGAGTAGTGATAGTTAACCTGACATCAGTTTCCATCATGAATGATACGGGTTAAGAAAAGTTTTATGCCAAAATGTAAACACCTAGGGCTTTTTTTGATGATCACACTCAAAAGAAACCTTGGGAGTTGCATTTGTCAAGCAGCTGGGAAAACCATTCACGCATACCCCACGCCCAGAGCTCCATTGGCGTAAGAAACTGAGAGCTCATTCTTCTTCCCATAGTGTGATGTTTGCTGACATATTTTGACACATCGAGACAGTGCTGAAAAGATCTGACCTTCCTGCAGTACCGAGGACCCAGGTTCAGTCAGGGTACCTGACACTCACTGCGTTGCTCTCTGCCTTTCTCCTCCACCACAGATGAATGTGAAATGCTGCCTTTAATACAGAAATACTTCAGTATTTAGATGAACATAAATGATTGCTTTTTAAATTTTTCTAGTTGCTCTTCACCCATTACTATCAAGCCAAAAATCTTAGTTGGAGCTCTTGATGCTTTTAATTCGAAGACATTAAATGTGTTTTTCAAAATGATAAATGTGAAAGGAGATTGTCCTTGAAATAGACCAAAGGAGGAGGTCTCTATGCTGTAAAATGTTTTACAGTCTATCTTTATCTTTGTGATAGAAACCATTGATTAGGGTTCGAATGTTTGAGGACTCTCTCCGAAGTGCAAAATGAATGTACATAGAGGTAAATCTTAGATAGCTTTTGAAGTAGTCACCTCAAGGTAATACCATGTGTTAGGAGGTTGAAGACTTAGGTGGAGACCAGAGAGCTGTCAAGAGAATTTTCTGTGATGTATAAATATGTTCTGTGTTAGATTTATATGCTGTGAAGTGGAGCTTTGACTAGTTACCCATATTATTTCTTAATGCAACATGACAATGGTGTGGGGATGAGGATGGAAAGACAAAAATGTTTACCATTAATGAATTTCTGAAATATAAAAGTAATAAGCTGATTGCTTTTCATCGGGAGCAGCTATTCAGAAAGGGTTTCTGTCTCCACAACTAGTAAAAAGTATAAAACAAGTGTAATAATATCCTCCTAGCATTTAAACCGCACTCTGCAAATTGTGGAAGGTTTTATGTACTTGCCATAATATTGGAGAAAAAGAACTATTCCAGTATTTTAGTCAAATCGTTTCCAAATGTGATAACTGTCTGCTAACTGAAATTAGGATACTTCAGTCCGAGGTACATATTGTAGTGACATAACCTAAAATCAGGACTGAATTTGGAGTACTTCGTGGTTTATTCACCTAGTTTGCATAACACCTGAACTTTCCAGTAGCTCCCCGAGCATCATCCTACATCTTTGTTTGAACTGTTTCTCAATTTTCTCTGCCTTTTTGAATGTTGTCATGTCACTGGAAGCCAATGCCCAGTACTGACAAAGCACTTTTAGCTCCTTTCTCAGATTCCACAGGCTTCAGCTCTAATTTCCTGGTATTTCGTATTCAGATTAGACCTCTAAATTTGTGTGCTATGAGAACTGACAGCTCGGACCCTGCTCTGCCTGCCCAGGGCCTGGTCACACACACTCCGTACTCTGAAGTGTGGCCACCTTCACAGACCTTACCTCTCAGGATTTCATGTAAGTTTTCATTGACACCTAGAGCTGACACTGCAGATGTACTTCTCACTGTGGAGTCTTTATCTACAGAGGAATAGTTGAAAACCTCTTTCTCCTTAACTATTACATGGATTAATTCTGGTTAACAGTGACAGGTTTTCCTGCTGAAACTCAAATAGCCAAATCCTTTTTTCTTACCATTCTCCGTGTAACATTTGAACCCCCCAATCCAGCATGCAGGTGCATACACACACACACACACACACACACACACACACACACCTCTCACTAACTGCTTGAGGGCACAAAATCCATTTGAAATGACAGGGAAAGGGTTAAGCTTTGAAAGTCTTTTTACTGGGTTTATTAGTGACTTAACATCTACACACTTCTTTCCTCCTGATTCACCCCTCCGTACCTACACGGGAATAAATTAACCCAGTTATTTCTAATATTAGGACATTCTATATGTATCTTTTGCTCAGAAAGTGTGCCACAAAGTTCTGTTGTTTTGCCAGGCTCCTGGACTTCTTTTATAAATTCTTAGTAAAATTTCTTTCCTTATGGTGAGAAGAAAAAAATATTCTATCAATTATCTTAAAAAGCAATAATTCATTATAGTTGATCATAAATGTCAGGAAGCAAAGACCCAGCTGAAGCATTTTGTCACTAATCATGCTGTTTTTCTTCTAATTAGTT
>NC_043708.1:77416414-77566414 GCF_006229205.1 Suricata suricatta
TCCATCAAATGGATCATAAAAAAAAAATACTTTATAGACAGTCAATGAAAGGTGAATATGGATTGGTGTGAATTCTTAACATCAGGAAATGACTGTTAATTTTGTTATGCATGACAGCGCCATTGTGGTTACATAAGAAATTGTCCATTTGTTTTGTTTTGTTTTGTTTTCCAAAGAGACACAAAAGAGAACACGTAGGGTGGAACAACTTAGGGGTCTGGGATTTCTTTTAAATTTCAGCAAAATAAATGCATTAGTCGACAGAGAATTTAAAAAGGAAATAGAAGATCTGCAAGATGAATATTTAGCGGGGGAGTTCTCTGCTTTTTATACATTTCAGAATTTTTACAATAAAAACCTAAATAGGGAGATTGTTAGATCAATCTTGTCCAAAAGTGTTATAAAATTATAACATCTTACGTTATCTAATGTTTTCTTGCTGCCAGTCTTAATTTTAAGACCATGAGGTATAATCTGAAAATTTTTTTAAACAGTTTCCAAAGTTTATCCAAAAAAAAAAAAACCGCTTCATTCCAGTGGTCCCAGTGTCTAAGATCAAATCCAATTATAATATTTTAACCCATTAGCAAACCTGGTATCTTCCAATATAGTAAAGAGCTAAGAAATTCTACACATTTATTCAAAATATGACAGAAACCTATTAGCATGCTTCTTCGTGCTCTGAAAAGTATGTAGCTCTAAATGGCACTTTTTGTTTGTTTAAAAAAGATAAATATATAATTTCAGTTCTGTATTCTTCCCGACAAACGAATTTAAAAGCATGTGTCTTATATTTTAAGCTTTGTTTTTATCATTACTTACAAAAGCATTTTTCTTGAGTTGCAAATTTAGTTTCCCAACTTAAGGAATATCAAACTAAATGTATGACTTTCTAGATGCATCTATGTTCAGAAAAAAGAATGTGTGTACATTTAAAATCTTAATTTCTCTATGATTTTAAAAGTTTGTTAACTTGGTCATCTTTAGACTTGTATGCAGTATTTTTATTTTTAAACAACAACAACAACAAAAGAAACCCTGAAGATCTCAAAATCTTAAAATATATATGGATTCGGAGAAAGTGAATTTATCCTTTACCCTCTTTGTACTAGGGATAGTAACCAAACATATTTATTTTTATAGATTATTTACATTTATAAAGGAAACATAGGAAGCCCTGTTTCAACTGAACCTTCCAGAGATTAATTATTTTATTTGAAGGAGTTTTGTTGTTATTTTTTCAAATCCCTGATTAGGAAAAATTCATATCCTATGTGTTTATATAATCACAGGAGTCAAAATTGTCTCAATCTATAAATCTGAATAGTTTGCTCTTGTAACAACTATGAGGAAATGTATTAAAATGCGTTAATTACAGGCCGAGAAAAAAAGAAAGCACAGTCTTTTGCATATGATCTTTCAATTGTTCACCAAAGGATAAAGAAAGCATTCAAGCGTGGTTTCAAGAACTGTCAGCATTAAGAAAATGCAAGGTACTTTGTAGAGCCTTAAAGACCTTTCTGGGAAATAGATTTAATTAAAAAGTAAAATAGACTTTTCATTTTAAAGAAATCTTTAAAATGTTGTAAAATTTCATAATGTTAACATATTAATAAGGGTATTATCTTCTTATCCCAGATGAGGAAAAGTCATCCATGAAGCTATTATATTTGATTCACACAATGGTGGGTCCTATAAATATTTTTCTTTAGGTTTGATTTAAGAGTGAAAATTATAATGCATATTGAAGTATATGATAATTTTAAAAGACCTTCTCTGTCTGATTCATATATGCTGACTCAATCTCATCCATAAATTAGGAGCACCTAATAGTCTTCCTGCTACTAACAGAAGTCCTTTTACCCGCATTGAAGTTCAAAATGATCAGAAAAATTGATTTTTGCCCTGTTTATCTTAATTAACATGTTCATCTATGCATTGTTACCTGTGTTTCAAGGGCACTTTGTTCCTTCCCTTTAACTTGCATATTAAAACAAAACAAAAAGCATATTTGTTTCCCACTGAGTTCAGCCATAAAGCCTAATTAACAGCAGGTCTCCAAGTTGCATTGGATTTGAGAAGGTTAACCTGACTACGTGATAAGTAGCTGTCTATAAATAAGCCCTTCCTTTTAGAGCCGATCATCAGTAGTTTTGCCTCTGTCGAGGAGTTGGGAACGAGTCTGCTCTTACCAAGCCTGCCCACACCAGTGTTTCCTGGCTACTTCCGAGCACCAAATGTATTCATGTTCAAATTGTCTTCATTTCGGGACACCTCATTCAAAGACAAATCAGCCTTAGAAGAGTTGTGTTTTCAAGTAATTATTCTTTCATTGAGAAACAGTTTCCGGACTAGTGTTGTTATTTTTTTTTTTCAACCGGTCATTGCTATTCACCATTCAACATTTAAAAAAGAAAGAAAGATTAATTTGGTAGATTATTTAAGGACCTTATTAAAATCTCCAGTGCCTAGACTTCTATTTAAAATGACATTGTTGAACAACGGATGAATACTGCAGACACTGGTTTCCAGTTTAACTCACAAAGATGGAGCCACTAAAAATGTCTGCTCTGTGTTTCCATTAACCTGAGTTTCTCAGTTTAAATTATTATTATACAAAAGACAGAGTGAACTACTTTGTTCCTAAATAGTCATAGAGTAGATTGAGTAGTATTTGAAGATTTGCTGCACTTTGAACGTAGAAAAATAATGCCTCCGCGTGATAATGAGTATATGATTTGCATGTGCGTTGTGTAATTCACAATATACATATGCATTCATCATGTTATTCTTTGCAATATGATGAATTATGTCAGTTTATTGCATATGTCTGCATGTACCTCATCTCTTAATTAAAGCATTAATCACTAAAATTACCAAAGATACATAGTTTTTACGGTACTTTTAAAATTTAACGTTGATCTTTGCATAGTAATACATGTATTATTTCTAATTGGTAGACTATCTGACATTTTAAGTAAGGATTTCTATGTTATGATTCTATCACATCAATTATTTTAAATATGCTTGTCTCAACATATACTTACAACATACTTTTTAAGCATTTTAAATCATTTTTATTTGAGATTAATTTCCTAAATCACTAAAATTACTGAAGACATACATATGTGCATATGTATATATATGCATATTATATAATCAGCTTTAAGACTTAAAAGACTATATACATAGTCTTTCTGTACTTTCCAATTTTAAAGTTGACCTTCTCATGGTCATCTGTATTATTTCTAATTGGTAGACTGTGATAAGACATGTTAAGTGGGGATTCCATGTTCTGCTCCCAGCATATCAGTGATAGATATCTTAATATATATTTGCCACACCCTTTAACAATCGTGCTGTTTAATAATTGTTTCTTTCATTTGAGATTAATCATACTTGATGTTAATCTTCCAGCTCCTAGTATCATTTCATTTATAAGTAGTCAACTCTTGCTACTTATTGCTATCCATCATTTAGAAATCCATACTTTCAGAACAGATTAAAAAATTGTGAGGCTTTGAGGGAAATATTTGGAGAAAAATATTTGGAGAAAAATACCCCACCACAGAATTTAGTGCTTAAGACTTTGGTGTTAAGGAGTAGACACATGTTGCAGTGTCCCTGCTCATTAATACATTTAACCTTTCTTAGCACAAAATTTTATTCACTTCACCCCTAAACTATTACTGTAACATTTACCACTACCTTTCTTCTCAGCCCAAGACCTGCTCCATGCTTCTCTGAGAAGATAGAGGCCTCCTACATGTGACTTCTTGAAGCTACTCCCGTTTTTCTCTATTTCTGCTCATCCTCTCCCTTAGCGTCAGATGAATATGATCCCTTATTCCTTATTTCTTCCTTTCCTGGTTCACACTCTTCTCCAGAATTGTAAGATGTGCCCATGTTTTGAAAGTCATTCTTGGTTTATACCCTAGAGCTACTAACTTGTTTCTTTCTTCCCTGTTACCCAGCATCTCAATATTTATTCTTACGGGTAGCCTCTATGTCCACACCCACATATCGCTGAAGAGTTTGACATTCTTCCAGGCTGTGTTTGAGATTAATTATACTTGAGAGCCCCTTAGGCATTTATCTGTGAAGCGCTGCTTTGATACACAATTGGTAGGAGTCCTGCATTCTACTTACCTGCCTCAATATTCTATCTTTTCTGATTGAAAGGCTAACAAACCTTAAGCCTACTCATCTGGACCTGCCACAGATCTAGTGCTTGGCAAACGGAGCTATTTCAGAACCAGGAAAGCAGAGGTCTCCGACATTTAATTCTCTCCTTGGTTTTTTGTTTTTTTTTTTTTCCCTTCCCATACATTGGCCATAGATTCCTTTTCCAAAAGCGTGGCTGAGGTGAAACATTCCCTCTGTGTTGTTCATCCCCATCCCACTCTGTTCCATGACCTGGGACTCTGGCACATATGGGCTATATTAGCAGACTCATTTGCCCTCTGGCTTCCTATTGAGTTCAGTCCATTGGAGGCACCACAGGAGACGCACGGGTGCAGAGGAAGTGCCAACAAGTATTTGTTCCCCCAGCTGCTCCTCTTTGGGGTTCCCTCAGATTGACTGCAGTGTGTGCAACCACCAAGTCAACCACGTCATGTGGACCTCTCCATTCAGCCACTCTCTCCTCCCTTTTCTTAACTACGCAGGCCTTGGGCTGGTAAGAGCTCTCTGCTGTTGAAAGCCTAGAAGCATTACACACCCCAACCCATTTAGAATCTTCAGGGGTCATCCATTACCTACAGAGCGAAGACAGGCTCATCAGCTCGAGGCACATTTCAGGCCTTTACAGTCTGACCCCTGCCTCTTTAGCCTTATCTCGATGTTACTCCATGTGCCATTCTAGCCATATGAACATACCTTTCTTCCTGAGTGTTTCAGTGCCTGGATTTTCCCCGTTTTGGGCTGTTGTATCTGATCTGCCCTTCTTCTGAATTGTTCAAATGAAATGATTGATCTAGAGTATAGACAGAAGCCAACAAGTACTGAATTTGAGGCTAAAGTTATGGTAAGTGCATTGGGAAATGCATTACACTAGTCTATGCATTGTCAGAATGTGCCACCAACATGTGGAAATGATAAGGAGCTGGACCAGGGGGTTCATTCTGTGTGCCATTGCCCTGGCAGGGACTTCCTAGAATACTACACCTCCAGAATTATGAGGTGCCTGTGAACACATCTTCTCCAACTTCCTTTTATCCAGGTGTCTCTCATGTTCTGCCCTGTTGTTGTCTGGGTCCATTAGTTACAGTCCAACTAGTTACCATCCAGTTAATGCCTATCCTCCCCACCCCCCGACCCCCAGTAGGTAATAATGGAATCAGACCACTGTACAGGCCATATGGGCAACCCCAGCCTGCTGATAGGTCAGGCGACGATTGCTAAATCAGTCCAGAAACTTAAGGTCATTTAACCCAAATGGGAAGATTCATATCAATGGCTCCCTGAAACATTATCTTATTTGATTTCTAACATACCATATTCTCTTATTTTTCTCCCAACCTTAGTGGTTATTCCTTTTCAATCTCCACTCATGGTCCTCTTCTTCTAATTATTCTCTTAATGTTGGGTGTCCCAGGGACTAGCGTTAGGTTCTTCTCTATCTGTATTTTTTCTTGGGCTATTTCATCCAGTCTTATGGCTTTAAATACCATCTCTATGCTAATACTTCCAGAAGTTATATCCCGTCCTCGACCTCTCCGCTAAACTTCAGACCCATATATCTAACTGCCAATTCAACATCTCTATTAGATATATGGTGCACATCTCAAACTCAGTATGTCAGCTCTGAGTTCCAGATGTCTCTGAAGGTCCCCCCCCTTCCAGTTCATGACAACTCTATCCCTCTGTCCTTGGGAACATTCTTATTTCTTTCTCTCACACTTCACTTCTGATCTTTGTGGAAATCCTGTTGATTCTACCTTCAAAAATATATCCAGAGTCCAACCATTTTTCACTCTCCTCACTGCTACGTCTTGGTCCAAGTCACCATCATCTCTTCCTAGGATTGTTGAAATAACTTCCTAACTGGTCTTCCAGTACCTACTCCCACCCTCCTAAAGTCTTTTCTCAACACAGCACTGAGATCATCACATAGAAGTCAGACCCTGTTGATCCTCCACTAATGGGGCGCCTGGGTGGCTCAGTCAGTTAAGCATCTGACTTTGGCTCAGGTCCTGATTTCATGGTTTGTGAGTTTGAACCCCACATAATGCTTTCTGCTGTCAGCATGGAGCCGGCTTCAAATCATCTGTCTCCCTCTCTCCCTAGCACACACACTCACTCTCTCTTCCTCTCTCTCTCTCTCTCTCTCTCTCACACAAATAAGCATGGGGCACCTGGGTGGCTCAGTCAGTTAAGCATCTGACTCTTGGTTTTGGCTCAGGTCATCATCTCCTGGTTTCATGAGTTCAAGTCCTACATCAGGCTGTGTGTTGTGGAGTGGAACCTGCTTGGGATTCTCTCGCTCTCCATCTTTCTCTCTCCCCCCCTCCCCAGTGTGCACTGTCTCTGTCTCTCTCAAATAAATAAATAGACATAAAAAACAAAGCTCTTAGTAAATATTGGTTAAATAAAATGAATAGGCTATTTTTGAATAAGCAAAATGTATTTTTAATGTAAATATCATATATCAGTGTTAATGGCCAAATTGTTCATATTAACATCATTCAGTGTTCCTAAAGTTTCTGACACTTAGAAGGAATGTTTCAAATCTATTTGTAAAAGAAATAAATTGTTATTAGTCTTTCAGTTTTGTAGTTTGAAGAAAACAGACTTCCTTTCTTTCTGTTGCTTTTATTTTACTAGGAAGCCCACTGCAGTTTCAGAGAGAAACAAAACCAACTTAAAAAAAAAAAAAGAATTATTGGTATTGTTTCATATGCCATTAATAGGTTTGAAGACAACGTTATGATTAATTTATCAAATCCTCTATGAGAAATGCATACTGTAACACATGTTAACTATTACTGGCGAATGAATATCAAGCTTCAAAATTAATTATGCAAATATTCCAAATGTTACCAAATTTAAAATAAAGCAGAAGATGGGATCTTGGAGCCAAGTGGAAATAAGTATGCATCTTCCTATTTCCATTTTGATTACGGAGAATTATACAAAACTATTACATTGAATTTAAAAGATCCTTAGTGTTGGCCGTCTCTGCATATATCACAGCCAACAAAAATTGAGAAATTAATATTCCAAATGAAATATCATGCAAAGTCTTATTCTTTTTTTAAATTTGATTTGAATACCCATCTAAAGTGCTATATTTACTATATGAATCCACATTAGTTAGCAAAAATAATTATATTTTAAATGGGAAAAGAGTTTGCTTCGGTCAGAGTTTCGCTTCTGAAACTTTCCCCAAAATAAAGGGTGGGCGGTCAAGTGATTCTGGAAAATGTTGCCTAAATACATTAAAATTTCAAAGGCTCTGAGAAGCTCTATAGCAAGGAGATACATTCATCATCATTATTTTTACTTTTCTTAAAGTTACTTGACCAAAGGATCTCCTTTTGCCTCGCATACCTGTGTCCCATTTGGGATACCCTCTTGGGAACTCTTGTGTGGTCCACTGATAAGACATGATAATCACATCTTTGGGGGGATGTGAGTGAGGTGGGGACAAGGAGGTGTGCTAGTGTTTCTGAGCTGTCTACAAGGAGGTAACTAATATGCCCACCGGGGCACCCTAACCAGCCAAACTTCTCAAGGTTAGAAAGCTCACATGGCATCCCCTTAGAGCAGACATTGCAGAGTGAAATGTCCCTAAGGGTCAGGCAGGCCACTTAAAGAGATGGACACTGTGTTGGAGGTGAGAACCAGTACTGCGTCAACGCAAGGCTGCCACCACTCCGTCTCAGCCTGTCGTGGCCACGTGAACATAATGGCCCCAGTATGGCCAGATATCCCAATATTTCAAATCAGATTGAAAGTTCAGATTTTTACGTGTCGTCTCCTACATTTTAAATAGTGTTAACCAATTCCATTTTTATTTTATTTTTTTAATTTTTTTTAAATGTTTCATTTATTTTTGATACAGAGACAGACAGAGCATGAGAGGGGGAGGGGCAGAGAGAGAAGGAGACACAGAACTGGAAGCAGGCTCCAGGCTCTGAGCTAGCTGTCAGCACAGAGCCTGACGCGGGGCTTGAACCCATGAACATGAGATCTGACCTGAGCCGAAGTCAGAGGCTTAACCGACTGAGCCACCCACGTGCCCCCAATTCCATTTTTAAAAGAACACTGGAAGCCAAACAAAATACATAGCAGGACCACTCCCATATGTGACTTCCACCTTAAGAGGACCCGGGGTAGCAACATAACCAGGAGAGGAATGCGGGGTAACCACCGATGCACTCATGCACAAACAGGAGATTCTTATAAAAACAAAATCACTCTACCTCCAGTGTTTTGAGGCCGGAAATATTTCCAGCTAGGTCTAAATCTTTTATGTCTGAAAAACCTTGAAGACCAGCTTACTTCATTGCCTCATCAAACAATTATAATTTAATATTTGTAAAGCATGTTTGCAATTTACAAAGTACCAGCATTGAAAAGTAAAATGATACTCTCTGGGTATATTAGTTTGCTAGGGGCTTCCAGGCAAAATATCACAGCCTGGGTGGTGTAAACAATGGAAGTGAATGTTCTCACAGAGCTGGAGTCTTGAGATCAAGGTCCAGGCAGGGCAGTTGTTCCTTCTGAGGACTGTGAGGAAGAGATATGTTCTAGCCTTTTCTCCATGACACATAGATCGCTGTCTTCTTCCCGTCTTTGAATTGTCTTTCCTCTGTACGTATTTGTACCTAAGCCAGGAAAACTTTTTCTATGGACTGAGAGGGGAAAAAACAAAATAGACCAAGTATCCAAAGTTTTCTATAACTTCACCAGATACTTACAGAGACTGGCAAGTGTATGAGAGCTACTAGGAAAGGAAGGGCTCAAACTACAGATCCACTTATTGGAAACACCAGCAGACGTGCAACCAGATAAGACAAGTTGGAATGTGTACCTAATACACATGTAAAATATAGTCTGAACTGAATCCTGTGATCCAAAGTGAGATATGAAAACTTATTATTAAACATTCTAATATATGAATGTTTGTAGGATCTCTATGTTTATGCAAAACAATTCACTTTTCATGTGTGTTTTTTACGATTTTCTCTCAATTTCGTGTTCCTTAATGGACAGGAAAACAACACCCCAAAACTTAGTACATCTTTAGATTTTAATGGCTTACTCAGAAAGAAGGTAAAAACCGAAACAGCCTTGAATTCAGTATTGACCATGTAAACTTTTTCAAATCCGCTTCAAGTTCAGCTTTGTTTTCTGAACTGCTTATTCACGCTTGTTTTCTACACGCTTTCCTAGCTTTCCAAGACCCCAGTGTGCTCAAGTTGAAACCTCCTTTTGGAGCCTTCCCATTGTTTGTTTTCCTATATGGGATAAGTATTACCAAATACAGACTAATTTTTCTTCAAAACTGCAGCAGACCTCTCTCACTCAGTACAGGGCCGTAGGTTATCCGGATTCTTCAGAGGGGAGCACATGTCCGACAGCCATGCTAGCATTGTTTCCATATTTGATCCAGACACCAGAGGATAATAGGGTCTAAGCCTTCTCTCTGACTATATCTAAGAGTCTAGGTCTCCCTCTGGGCAGCCCAGGCTGATCTGGTTGAGTAAGAAGCCCTACTCTCTTTCTGCGTATAATGTGCCAAATGAATGTAAGCTGCTCGAGGGCAAGCTTCACTCATTTAGCAGCTGCACACTGAGGATCTGCTGTGTTGGCCATTCTGGGCACCAGGAATGCAACAGTGAGCAAGACAGCTGTAGGTCCTGTCCTTTGGGACCTCATGTTAGGATGGGAAAGACAGAAAATAACTAGTAAATGAATGCATTCTTCTCACATCACGATAAAGAGATCAGGGAAGGTTTTTTGGACCAACTGCAATAAAATGCATCTCAATAAATGTTTGAATTGAATTGCATTCTACCAGGCTGAACTGGATCCCTCTGCACTTCAAACTTAGACCGTAATTTTGAAGGTGGCCTTCAAGTGTACTCCATTTTGTGCACAGCTCTTTTTAGCCCCTGTGTTATTTGAGGCACTGAGTATTTTTAGCTATAGGATATCTGTGGTGTGAAGTATTCCTGATTTAAAAAATGATTCTTGACCTGGATGCTATAGTGTCTAGCTTCCTACATCTTCAAAGCAGCCCAGCACCTATACTGTCATTTCCCACTGCTTTCATATACAAATGTAAGCCCGTAAGGAGAAAGGATGGATAAGTGGTCGTGTTCTTACTGTCTGTATACTTAAGGGTATATGTGTGACCAGATTATGAAAAGTAAATCTTAATGACAACCCAGCCAGCACATACATGCAGTTTAAACACCAGAGGTTTCTTGAGCATTAAAATAGAGCTACAGGAAAGAAATTAGCAGTTTCACCAGCATTTGTAAAAGCAGTGATTCACTTACACCACTAAAATGTTTACATTAAGTGAAATACTTCATTTGTTGTCAGCCCATAGTGAGGACCCTATAAAAGACAAGTAAATTTGTGATTGCTTTCCATTAAATGCCCCCTCTGTGCTAAGTAGTGGACTTATAAAGACATGATGCAGACCTGAATCAACTGATTGTACCTCCTTGTAAATTTAACAGTTTGTTCAACTTTGGTATCTATTACGGTCTGAACAATCCAATTCTGACCTCATTGTTAATTCAACAACTGTTACTTTAAAAAAAAAATGGGGGAGCTCTAAACTCCAACAAATCTCTGGAAATTTCAAAACTATTAGCCAATTTGCTTTCTGTCTATGTTATTATTCTCTTATTGATACAGATTATAGGTATCCACCAAAATTTTGTACAAATGTGTCATTTTCACATACTCTTAGTCAATATGTGTTATGGTTGAATTGATTGGTACCACTTAAGTTTATTCATTTAAACTATTAACTTATTAAAAAGTTTTCAAATCATAAGACACAAATGTATACAGACATCCTATTCATAAATGTGCATATTTCTTAAATGATTTTTAAGTTAATTTTTAATACACCTGTTTAGCCTTTGGAATAAATGAATCCCTGGTATTCTTGTGCTTGCTACAATTTTTTTTTTTTAGTGTGGGTGGGGTCATAGTGAGTGAGGGGATAGTGCAAGTGAGGGAGGGGCCAAGAGAGGGAGACAGAGGATCCCAAGGGGACTCTGCACTGATAGCAGTGAGCCCGATGCCAGGCTCGAACTCACAAACTGTGAGATCATGACCTGAGCTGAAGTCACACACTCCACTTGAGCCACCCAGGTGCACATGCTTGCTACTATTTTTAGCACTCAGGATTGCTCTGTGTGTATATATGTGTATGTAATTTGCTTTCTAAATAAAAGGCATCATTTTTAGGGAAATTTAATTTCCAAAATAGAGGTTTAGAAAAGTTATTAATTGTACTGGGTATTCATTCTTATTGTCATTTTGTAATAGAATTTTCTCTAAAGTAGAAAACCATGTTCTGGATTCCTCTGCCATCCCCTCACCTACCCCAAATCACTTCACTGGACAAATGAGACTAGAGATTATAGTCTTCACAAATCAAATGTACTTAAAGATCATATCTCTTGAAATGCACCTAAATATGTGGAAACTGAAATAAGAGGCATTGTGAGATTTCCCTGTCCCCGTCATGTTCCTACTCGTCTTGTCTTTAAATCCATCCCTAGCTTTTCATTCATTTCATCCTATCTACTCAGGTGGTCACTGAGCAGCCATGACCAGGCACTCTCCGGGCCTGTGAATACAGAGATGCCCCAAAATGCAGCTTGTGCTCTCAATGAGCTGAGTTTAACAGGGATGCAGACCAGTAAGCCAAATGGCATATACATCAACAGTTACAGCATGGAAAGGACTGGGAATGAGATGTGCTCAGAGTACAGAGTGGAAGCTCAGGAGGCTCATTCATGTAAGCCCCGCTTAGAGTGGATAGACTAGTGAAGGGGGAACGGTGTTTGGAACAGAAGGGACAGCATGTGCAGAGGCATAGACTCATGGAAAGGTGGAAGCTGTCAACGGTATGATTAGAGTGTAAGGAACAGGACCCAGATTAAGAAAAACCTTGTGTGATGCCACAGACTTCAAACTCTGTCTAAGCAACAGTGTGGATGACCTATTACAGGGGTTTGGGTTGGGGGGGTGGTTTTGTCCATTGTCTTGTTTTGGGGTGTAGAAATATAGGAAAGACTAGGGAAGCGAAACCAAGAGGGGGGTTATTGCTGAAGCTCAAGTGTGAAATGAAAAAGGAACAAGAAGCAGTTCAATGAAGAGGAAACAAAGATTAAGGATATGAGTTGCCCTATTCCTTTCGGTTAAAAAGTGTGAGCCAGAGGGGTGCCTGGGTGGCTCAGTCGGGTGACTGTCTTACTTTTGATTTTGGCTCAGGTCATGATCCCAGGTTGTGGGATCAAGCCCTTCATTGGATTCCATGCTAGGCGTAGAACCTGCTTAAGATGCTCTCTCCTTCGGCCCTTCTCCCCTGCTTATGCATGCTCACTCTCTCTCTGAAAAAAAAGTGAGTTAGAAAAGAGAATATTTATAATTGGAGTAAAACCCAGAATGCTGAGTAGCGTGTAAACCATTTGACCTTCCCAGTGTTCAGTTTATTTGCAATGGACTTGAACCAAGGGCTTCTGATTTCTGGTGTTTTGTGTTCTTTTCCTTAATGTTTAACCTATATCAAATGGAAATAAAATATCTGTTATCCATATTATGTATAAACATAGATGTATACATACACACGTATGTACATACTTAGTAGACACTTTGAATAAAGACTAAAAGTTGGAACATTTTCTACCAGGGACCCTTATGAAATGTGTTTCTAAAGAACAGAACCATTTTCAAATTGTTGGCCGTTATTAGCAGTTAGTGCTATTTTTTTTAAAAAACCAAGAGCACACTTTACACACTGTATGTTAGCCAATTTGACAATAAATTATATTTTAAAAATTTTTAAATAAAATAAAACTGATGCTAATTAAAAAAAAAATATTTCAGTCAATATGTGTTTCCTCACCTTAATGAGTGGAAGGTTTGTAAAATGTTTGTTATGTTCTCTCTAAAAGTTGGTGGTTCCCATAACCCTTGTGACACACATTTCTGGGTGAGAAAATAGTTTGCCTTTCAGGTTATTCCTAAATTAATTTAGTTTTGAAGCACTAATATGCAGTTAGAAGGGTTCACATAAAAGAACTAGGCATTGCACAGCTTCTGCTGGCCCAGGGTTTTCATTCACTCCACGCCCTTTGTTTACAAGTAATTTTTCTCAAAGCTGTGGCTTTCCTTTAATTTTCATTCATAGAGGTTGGTGTCCCTATTCATTTAAAACACTGTATGAATTCAGGATTTAAAAAAAAAATCACACATTTATAGACAGGACAGCTAGCCAACTCCTCCTGTAGATATAACCACATTTTACTGGTGAGGAAATGAGGCCCAATGAGAGTCAGTCAGTCAGCATCAAATTCTGTAATCTGTGGGTCAAGCAAAACATTTAAAAACAGAAAGGAATGGAAGTAACATTTATGGTAGGAATTGTTTTAATTTCCCAAGTCTTTAGTATCATATAGCTGCTGTCACTCACGCTGACATAGAAAACTCTTTAAATAAAAAAACACTTTTCTTAATAATGAGTAGCAACCAGTAATATTATTAGACTCCAACTGCAGCCACCTGCCAACCCAGTATAGGACCTGAGGATGTTTCCTGCTGGTCTGGTTCCCTTGTGGCTGTGCAGGAGTGCCCAGTGCGCTAAGACCAGCTAAGGATGAGAAAAAATGTAAACTTAAAAGGAGATAGTCTAGAAACTATGGACACCCTTAGTTACAACCCAAGAAGCAGTGAAGATGAGTAGGAAGGGCACAGGTTTGGAGGAGGGACAGGCTAAGTTTGATTCCCATCTTTTACACAATCATCTGTGTGGCATTGGGCAAATCACTTGATTTCTCTCCTATGTTTTTTTTTACTCATCTGTAAAACAAGCCCAGTTTGGAATCTTGGAGGATTCAGTTAGTTCAAGTATGCGCAGTGCCCAGAACAAAGTACACATCTGATAAAAGGTAACAAGAAATGCTGAGTCCTGGGACTACACTTCTGGAAACCGGTGTGCACCACGTGGAGGAAAACAGGTATTGCAGTGAGTTGTTTTCGGAGTCACCTTCATTCAGGTCTTGGTTTGTGACTCTGTTAGAGCCCTCCTCTGGTGCCAGCGCTCAGGGGTCCCCTTCTGTTCAGTGTGAGGCTGCTGAGAATCTGAGCACTTCCTGCAGGGGAAAGCCAGGGTGCTAATAAAATCTCCCCCTGCCCAAGAACCCACACAGAGTTTATCTCCAGCAAGGGAATTTTTCCCCCCATTTTCTTCTTTCTTTTCCAACAGCTGCTTCCCTGTATTTGGAGCTATATCATGAGTTGGGGTTAGTAATGTCTCAGATACTTGAAAAATAAACAGTTTTTTTTCTGTAGTTTTAGATTTAAGTCCAAAAAAAAAAAAAAATACAGCCATAAACAGGGGTTACATTAACCACTTGGGATTATTTCAAAGGAAAAGAGCGTTTACTGGCTTCATCTGACCTCCAATTTGGGGATCAGTTTTTTAAAAACACCACCAACCACAGACTTGTAAAGTTTGCAGAAACTGCCAACAGACCCAAATATGTTAAAGGTTGTAATATCTTGAAAGGAGTTGGTTGATTTTCCTGTTGCCCCTCCTATCAACTTTAACCTCCAACCTTCTCCGGCATGTATCACTGCAAATAAAACTGCTGAGGTTTGACAAGAGGATATAAAGTCACTAGGGCCATCGCACAGGGATGGCCACATGATTTTCTTCAGCCTGGAATGAATGCTCTGTAATTTGGGCTTTTCAATAGGAAGTCATAAACACTCACTCATATCACTTTAGTTTTAATAATTATTGTTTAAAAAAACCAGAAATACACATATTCAATGATGTTTGACAACTGGAATTTAGTGGTTTTGTTATTGGTTGTCTTTGACCATTAACTTGGATTTCTGTTCTTAATTTTAATGTATACAATTTCAAGCAGGCAGCATATGATACTGATATAAACATGGCGTTTGTATACAGCATTATAAATGAATTTTTAGTTCGCGATTAAGACAAACCAGATGACAAAAAGCAAACAATGCGTTTGTATTGCTCTCTGCTAACTTAAAAATAATCCCCTGTGCTGGATTCACCTGCAGTGCCTTTCTTCTTTTTGGGAATTTGGGACATGGGGCTCATGTAGCACTTACGCTCGCCAGGGTTTCTGAGGTTTGGTTTACTTGGATAGATTCTCACATAATTCAGCTGTCTGTGGAAATTACTCATTCTACACTAGATAAATGTGATCTTATGAAGTCTCTGGCACCATTCAGTCTGAACTCAGCTGGTTCTCTGTTGCCGGTGTCTGGGCTAAGGAATGGAGACGCTATTACATCAGTGCTTGAACAGTGGTTCTTATTGTTGTGGGGATTTTTTTCTTTTAAGGTAGATCTGTCTGTTTTTGTGCAGTCCACTTTAGTAGCTTCCAAATAACTCTGAGTCTAGGTCGTTTATATCTCCAAGTTTCTTTCTTCAGCCTCATTTTCTCCTACTTCTGTTCCTTTTACGGGGCAACTGAGCAGAGGAAGGATAAATGATGCGAAGGAGTAAGGAGTCCGGGAAGCAGGGAGCCCTGGTGCTGAGCAGGAGGGACATGCCACTGATCACGTCCCACCTGAGCTTGTGGCTGCCTCAGCAGAATTCTGCTTTGCAGCCCAGCCGCGGCGCCTTCGGCAGAAGCGTGGTGTTGTCATAATGAAAGTGCATCGTATAAAAACTCCTGAGCCCCGTCACCTAAGCCTCTCACCTCTTCCTGAGCGGAGCAGAGCAGAGCAGAGGATCCAGAGCCTAGAAAAGATCTGCGGCTGATTTGGAGCGGAGGACTGGGATAGGGGAAGCAGGAGATGGGGGCAAAAAAAATAAAAAGAACAAAATACTGTGTGGGTGTGACCTAGCATCTCAGAATTTTTAGAAAACTAGATTTTCATAAGGTCTTTATAGTTCAGATTGTTCAGACTGTTAAGAACCTCCTATGTCCCTCCCACTGAACAGGGCAACTTTCTTGTGTAAATCCAAATGGTAATTAGTAACAACAGCTCTAGTGATCTGTCGCATTTATATAGCATTTCCACAGTCATTATTTTGTTTGAGCCTAACCGGTCCTCTAGGAAACTGAAAGCATTTTAATGGATAGTCAAGCAAAGGCTCAGAAAGATAAAGTGACTTGTTCAAGATTAATTCATTAGTGTCAGAACTAGGATTGCCTTATTATTCAACAAAACTGTTATTTAGCATCGACGGTGTACCTGGCGTCCAAGGATGAATGCGAGTCCTTCCCTCAAAGGGCTCACAGTCTGTGGCGGGTGCAGGACAGAGGGTGGGGTGCTGTGGTAGGTTCGCATGCTGGGCGCATTGGGATCGCTGAGGCAGTGGCTTGAACTTGCAGGAGAAAGCACAGTCTGATCCTGCTGTCCTCATTCCAAGTAAGGACTGTCTTAAGAATGTTAGCTGTTTGGCCAATTCAGATTATCTCTTCCCGTTTTATTTTCCTGAACACCAATTCCAGAACTTTTAGAAGCCTAACAGCTATGCTCTAGTAGAGGCCTCGCCCAGTAACCCCCTTGCTGAAGAGAAAGACCCAGACCCACCAGCCTAATTAGGAAACGCTGTAGAAACCAACAGCCAGAGCTGTGGGGCTACTTGGGTGGATAACGCAAAGGTTGAAAAAAAAAAACATAGAAGAAAAAGCACTTGGCCTTTTGCTAATAGAACATACCAGAAACCTCCATTTTCACTTTTTATATAGCTATCCCATGACACTAAAATAAACCTCTAAAATTCATGTGATGCTTACTGGATAAGGGAAAACCATTCTGGTTGATTCAGGTTATCTTAAACTTTAGATCAATCAGTAGCCACAAAATGAATATTTATTTTATTTTATTTTGTAGAGAGTGAATGAGCAGGGGAGAGGGCCAAGGGAGCAGGGGAGAGACAGACAGACAGACAGACAGACTCTCAAGCAAGCTCCACACTCAGTGTGGAGCCCAATGCGAGGCTGAATCCCATGACCCTGGGGTATCATGACCTGAGTTGAAATCAAGAGTTGGATGCTCAACTGACTGAGCCCCTTAGGGGGCCCCAAAATGAGTATTTTGACTACTTAACAAAGTATCCTTTGCATTTCCTTTTACCAAGAACTTCATTCCTTCAATTTTAATGATAAGAGCATATCTATAGCATTAATAGATATCAGATTCAGCTCATCTCTTAATACCATAAGGACGCGTGTGTAGTCCCGAAAAAGATGTTCTTTTAACACTGCCCAGGGCCACCTAGACGGACACTTCTAAAGCTGGAGTGACTACAACCCTTCTCCTTCTAGTTGCCCGAAGCAATCCCATGTCCGTAGAGAATCTCTATATGTACAAAGTTGTGGGTGAGAAGAATGATTTCTTCCCACCAAGAGTAACAGTGAGATTTAAGATCCTAAGGTAAAGCCCGGAATAAGGAAAGTCATCCTATTCCAGCTTGAGAATGAAGAAATACGAGAAGGACCTTCTTGCCTCCATCCTCTTTGACTGGTATGACCTTTCAGCCACGGATAGGCAGCGAAACAAGAGTTCCCCACCCCAAAAAAAATAGAAACGCATTCAAACAATAGAAACAGTTGCAGCTCAGAGTGAAAATCTTGAGGAAAAATAGAACTCGACAGCGTCTGGATTTGTAAATCTAAGTGTCCAGCTGTAGCAGTGCCTTAGAGAAGTGAGTGGATACTGGCAAGCCCTGTTGTAGTGTTTTTTTTGCCACCACACTATGGCTTAAATAGGAACTAGAAGCCGACACTGTGCACAAATCACTATTTACCTCTTCTGGATTGAGTAACTGGGGGACCTTTACTGAAGAGGTCTCTGTTGCTGGGCCTTCTCGTGCATTCCTTCCTTTATGGGTAGAAGTCCCCTGGATCTGCTAGGGTTCCTCATAGTTCCTGACCTAGGTTCTGAGGCTCGGTACGTTTCTTACCCCACATCACTTAGCTAACTCATGAGAACAGGGGCTCCTTCAAACCAAGCTGAAGAGACAGAGATCTGATGGTCTCTTCCTTTTCTCCTTGCTCTCACTCCCCCTCTCCTGCCAACTCCCAGCCTCAGGGGCGGGGCGTGCAGCTGGAGTAGACTTCCTTTGTCCTTCATATCACTTCTCATATGTACGGAGAGGTTACAGTCAGTTTACCTTAATTTAAGCCTTTTCTGTCCCCTCATCCCTGTAAGACATTTTTTTTCTCTTTTGGCCAGGGTTAATTGGTCTTGCCTTCCAGAAAAGGTCCTCATGACTGATTTTCTGCTGGAGTCAGCTTTTCTAAAGTCTCATAAAATCCCGAAAGGATGAAGAGAGGTCATGCTTTAGGGATCTCCATCTTCTGTTGAAAGTTCCGGGATGGCTGGAAGGCCAGAGGCTGTACAGAACCCCCTTGAGACACAGACCCCTTGTCCCCAAGACCCAATTACTCACCTTTTCTCTTACTTCTGCACCTGATTTGGGGTGGAGAGAGGAGGTAGAAAACAGGGAAATCAGAACATATTACTCTACAAGATTTACCTAGATGGAGGGGCACCTGGATGGTTCAGTTGGTTAAACATCCTACTCGATTTCAGCTCAGGTCATGATCTCTCGGTTCATGGGTTCGAGCCCTGAGTCAGGCTCTGTTCTGACAGTGTGGAGCCTGCTTGGGATTTTCTCTCCCTCCCTCTTTCCGCCCCTCCCCTGCTCACCTGCTCATGTGCTCTCTCTCTCTCTCTCTCTCTCTCTCTCTCTCAAAAATAAACTTTTAAAAGATTTACCTACATGTAGATGGCTTACATTCTGTTACCCATCCATATAGGGCATGAAACTTTTATTATGCAGAATACCTGTCCTGATTGGACTACGTATTCTTTAATTTGTTTGGTGACTCAGAAGACACCTGAAGTTTATCATTCTAGAATTTTCTCTATTGGAAGATGGAGGAGATGAGATGAAGCTGCATCTCTCTGTATCGACTCTCAAGTGTTTAGCCTGTTGACTTTCTCTTCCACAAACTGACAAAGAACAGTTTCTTTCGTGAAGTGACTTTTGACTTGTTGAGTATTGGTGAGTAGAAAACACATTTAAATTAAATGTCCTACAGCTGGAGCAGGTAGAAGGGGCCCAAATGACAACTTCCTGTTTTATGGGCTGCTGAGAGGTGATAGCTCTTGAAATGCAGTCTGCTAAGTGATCCCAAGTTAATGCAAATTAACAGTTGTTTTCTTTCAGAACTGTATGACTGAATAAACATTTACCATTTGTTTCGTTTCTACTCATCTCTTAGAACAGTTGCTACAGGTCTTAATAGTAAGACTTGAAACATATAATGTATTAGCCTTGGCACATCAAAATATTGTTCATCTTCCAAACTTGAGATATTCCAGTTTGGCTTCTCACTGAGTTTATAATGTTCTGAGGGTATGTATCTAAAAATGCATCTTACTAATCTCCTGGAATTGATTAAAAAAAAGAGTCCCTATAACTTGTCACTCTTCCCAGCTGAAACATGGTCTGTCAGTTGTGAGATTGACGGGCATTGTGGTACATTTCAATCTTAGGAGGGGCCTGAATAAGAAATTTGAACCACTGAGTAGCATTTTGGAAGAGAGACCTATGATATTTGTGCAAAATAATAATGAGGTTAAAAATGGAATTTCAAGCTTAGCTGAGAGAGTGGTGCTTACAGCGTTTTTTGTCCAAGCCTTTCTCATGATTCAGTGTGATCACCTTTTCTCAGAGCACCGCTGTGGCGGGTAAAGAATTGCAGCAATTGAACAACAGTATCAAATAAATTCATTTTAGAAACTCTCCTTCAAAGTTTATTCCAATCGTTAACATTCCTGGAGCCGGTGGGGTCTGCCAAGAGCTCAGCGCTTAGTTCACATGCAGGGAATTTAGCATGACAAAGTTGCTCCTGTTTTTTGCAAATGGGAAACCTGGAGCCCCAAATGGAGCCTCATGCAGTAAACTGCAGAATGGAGATGAGATCCGAGAGATACAGTAGAAGGGATTATCTGGGATCATGTAGATGGTTCGCAGTTGCCTTTGTATGGCCACTGGGTTAGATCATTCTTGGCAAGTTTGGTGAATTAGTATCCTATTCCTGAGTCCCATTTCAATACCTAGTTTGGAACTCTTCCACTCCTTGAAAACTTCCATTGAAATTTTTATCAATGGTATTTGCATAGACAAAATGGAATCAAACTATTGACATGTGGGTTGTTTTTTTTTTTAAAGCAAATTTATGTGAATGGTTTGTCAGTAGAGATAATTTAGCCAAAGGCACCTGTCTTCTCTAAGGACTCTGCCTGAAAAGACTTTTAGGGGGAGCTTGGTGAATTTTTTGTCCTTAAAATAAAGCTGTTTTTGAGGTATGAGAGAAGCTTGGTTTTTGAAATGGCACAATGAATAACAAGGGCCCCTTTTCACCCCCCCCCCCACCAAAAGGACTAAAAAGGACATTTGTTCGACTCTTGAGGAAGAATTGTGCTGCTTACATAAAAGTCTAGATACAAGAAAAGGGAAAATTGGAGGAAGAGGAGGAGCAGGTATTACTGGAGAATGCGGGACCCTGGAAGCGACTTGTCTTACAAAGATGATTACAATCAAGCTCAGATGCAAAACTCAAGAAAGCAAGTTTATGGTGAATGAAACAGCTGCAAGGTAAAACCTTTGCAGAATCCCCAGTCACTGGGTAGAGACACGCAGGGCTAGGCATGCGCGTCTCTCTGCTCCCCGCCTCGTCTCCCTCAGTGGCCCTGTATGTACACTCTGCCAGACAAGTGGCCGATAAGCAGTCTTCGTAATAAAGGTCAGGTTATATGTATTTCTGGATTTTTAGAACAGACGGGGTTTATCATTGATTCGAAGATGGAAATTGCACTATTTCACCTCCCTCATCATTTAGTGGATGTGTGCGGAGTATGTCCAGAATTATATGTGTGTTAATGCGTCTTGAGCCCTGACCTAAACTGTAGATGAGAAGGCTCTTTAAATTTTAAAATACAGAACAAACAAAATTGCTTATGCAGGAGAAAAATGCACAGTATTCTGAAGTCAGGCCTCATCTTTTTATGGGGGCGTCTATTGCAAATGCGTACATTTCAGTCCAAAAGTAACTTTTTTTGGAAACTCTCTCTTTAACGAAAATACTAAATCGCTGGTCTCTCTTTTTAAGATAATTCAAGTTACAGAGTACCTAACTTTGGAGTTATCAAATCTGTTTATCCCTCCCACATGTTAAAGTTTAAGTGCTATGTTTTGTATATATACTCATGATATTTGAAAAAGCCCTAAAGAAAAGCAATTATATAATTGTTTTTAAAGAACCTTAGAAGTAAGGATAAAGGCTTTCAGAAAGGAGGGGGCAGGATTAACAATTATAGCACCTGAAGTCAGATGCAAAATTCTGTCCTAATTATGGATGATGATTAATTGAGCATAAAGTTACCAGCCTTGAAAGAATTTTAGAATTATTTTTCTTTGATTTTTCTACCCACAAAAAAAAACACCCCATCATTTTCTATTTTAGCAGTTTCCACAACTTAAACATTAAATTCTTATTGTTTGATTTCTGTTATATTAGTAGTGTGTGTTTTGCAATTCTAATCTCCACGTTTTTCTTTCTTTATCACTGAAGTAGGCCTTTTGAAGCTGGGAAATTTTTCATAGCAATATTGACAGTGTTCACATTTGCATGATGACAGCCAAGGAATGGAGCAGTAATTTTTGAAATTGCAGAAGTATTTAGAACACTGATAAAAGCTGAAATATATTTTTGATGGATTGAAGTTAAGCATACATGATTTTTCCTGCTGTCAAAAGGCTCTGAATTTCGTGAATATTTGCCTGCTGCGAGAATGCAAGATTAACATCACAACCATCACCCGGGCACCCAAACCCTGCAATTTAATAGCTTTTTAGGTTCTTTCCTTTTTCTAAACAGCAATTAATCTCATTTTAGTACAATTTTCTCGTTTCTGAAGTCGCTCATTGAATCGCTGTTTTGTTCATATTTGGCTTCAGCTCCTCTGCATAGTCATTAAAGTCCCAATTAATGTCACCTTTAGCTGAAGAGTACTCATTTTTATTGAGAAAATGACAGTTGCTGCCATGAGTAGTGCAGTGTAATATACATTAATTGCCCTGTAACACTGGTAATTACGAGTTTTTCAAGCCTCTCAGTAAACTGTCATGCCTAGACAAGACTGTGCTAAAATAGATTACTCATTAGGGAGACCTGTCCTATTTTCTGGTGGGTTCTTAGTGTTGGTTTAAAAAAAAAAAAAAAAAATCTTGAGCTTGAACAAATAGTTGCCAAGAGCAATTTCCTACAACAATATCCTTGTGTTGGGTTTTTCAGCCATCACTTAAGATTGCGGTCAGCAAACAGACAGAGTGCAGCTACAGATGTTGAGTCTTGAGCATTTATTTATGGGGATCACAAGAGTGGACTTAACGGTGTTTCATTCAGGGTTGAGTACAGCATGTAACTGAAGAGTCCTCCCAGAGGGTGTTGTGTTAAAACAGGTTCATCCCCCAGGGTTTGGAGAATCCGGGGGAGAGCCAGTGTCCACACTTGCTGAGTCTTTATCACCTCGGTACTGAGTCCAGCAAGGCGCAGCGTTGATGCCTTTATTAAACAAATTCATATGAATACTGGAGTAGATAAATAACTTTGACACTAGACGTGGCAAGCTTTATGCATAAGGTTTTAAGGTGCAGTTTTTAAAAAATGGGAATCATTAGTTGGAGAGACCTGAAATAATCTTACATGGGAAACTCCTAGCCACAATCTCTTTTAATATATAGTTGCTGACTGGTGTGCTTAGCAGGCTTCTCTCTCTCTCTCTCTCTTTCAAGTCGTGTTCCCGATTTCAGTGTGGATATAATTTCTCTGGTCCCCATTTCTATCATATTTCATATGTTGCTGTATAGTCAACTTTAAAGCCCATTGCTGCCCAGAACCGACAAAAAGGAAACCTTTGTTGTATCCTTGCCTAAAGCAGGTGTTATAACAATCTGCTCTTGCCCTCTCTCTCTAAATGAATTTTGTCACAGCCTTTCAAATTTTCTTGTGGTGATGAGCTAATGAAAGTAGATAGTACAATTTGTGCTGACCAGGTAGCAAGTGCCAGCCCACAGCTGAGGATAGTTTAAAAAAAATAAATAAAATATAGCATTATCTCACTGATTTACCCATTACACAGCATTAATAGTGAGAGACCTTGGCGTGTTTATCTGTTTGTATTGGTGTGCATTTATCGAATTGTTTATGACAAGACTAATTGGGGTAATTGTAGACACTGAAATTACCTGTCAGCTATATGTAACCACACTCCCTTTCTTTCTGACAAATGATGACAACTGAGGGACCCCGTAGCATTACTCATGATGGCTTTTCGAGTGGTAATAAGGACAATAGGGGCCCTGGCTAATTTGACATGGACAGCCTTCACAACAAGAAGCCGGCTAAATGACTTGTCAGGAGGGGAAAGAAGTCAGAAAAGTAATGGAGTCCCCCATGGCGCTCTGACAGGGAGATGAGGCAATTTCAACGGAAAGTGAAAAGGCTTCAGTTTGTCAAGTATTTAGAACAATCAGAGAACAGCTAGAGGCTGGAACCTGACAATAAATTTGTGAACCATGGTAGCGTTTTCATACAGGTCAGCTACTTCATGATGGCAGTGCGGCGCTCAGGGGGTCCCACTCACGCCACATACCCCACTTGCACCAGCCAGAGCCTCGTCGCCTCCAACGTGTGCCCTGTTCTACACGACGGGGACGTGGCGACGGCGGCGGAGGCTCGGGGGCGGACAGGTGCTGTGAGTTGCAGTCGCAAGCATGTTGAAGAATAAGCAACGCTCTGGACAAAGCCCAGGCCAACAGCAGCCCTTACACCGGGTGGGGTTAACTCTCCGGCGGGGAGCTGCAGTCACCGGTTCGGCCACAGCAAACTCCTTGCTCGCTTGCTATCAGTCACAAAATACTACGCTGCCGTTTGTAGGTTGAAATACCACTAGCAACACCTATTTTCCTCTGCTTGTATGAGGAAATGTAACACCAGTCTCGTAGCCAGCGAGCAAACTGCTGGAAGCAGCTTTTGACCCTAACGTGTGATAGGTGGCTAAGGTGTTAACCGATGCAGTGATATTTCAGCAGTTAGGTTATCTTGGGTTTCCAGCTATGTTTTATAAGGGATGATCTCTTTCTTGGAGTAAAGCAAGTTCTCGAACTGGGTGAGGCATTTTGCCTCTCTGTGCCTCAGTCTCCTCATTTATAAGATGAGGAAAGAGGAGTTGATCACATTTATGCAAAAACAGCATTGCAATATCTGTATGCATATACAGTTTAGGATATTTGTATACACTTTGACATGCATTAGGCACCTGCAGCAGATTTTCTTCCCCCCTCAGATCCTTGGAGAGCCAAGGATCTCTTTACATAGAGACCAGATCACCTCTGTGTTCAAGAGGATTTTCCTTGTGAAGTTTTCAAAGCATTTCCGCTATGGAATCTGTCTTTTTAATGTTGTATGAAGAAGGTGTACATTTAATATGTTTATACTGTATTAATTGTAAGTTTTGACCTTCATGTGAAAAAAAGTTCCTCTCTATATATTGTGTATCTTAATATATCCATTCGATTTCTCAGTATAATTTAAAACACACAGTTTCACAACTATTGTTAAACCCAACTAAATAGGTTGCTCAGTGCCCTGACCAACCATTCAGAAGGATTAGAAGCTCCGCAAGGTAAAATACCCACAGAATGGTTTTTGCTTTTGCGTTTATTTGGAGGTGAGAATGGATGGGAAGGAGGAGTCTCTTTACACCCAGTAATGGCTACTGTGTGTACACCAGTGGCTTCTGCGTTGTTTGAGGGTTCTTACTGTTTCTTCAGGGCTTTGGGAAACCAGTAAGGAAGTATTCCACCATACCAAGTCCCAGAGAGGAGTGCAGGGACCTCAACAAGGGGGTCCAGACATCAGGAGCAAAAAGTAAGTGCTTGTGGAATTGGCTGCAAAAGGAGGGGGAAGGGAGGTGACTTCTACCCTCTGTGCTCCCAGGTATGCAGTTAGAATTTAGCGTAAAGTGTCCCAGGCTGTAGGGTACAGACGGATCCTTTTCTTCTTAAACTTTAGTCTGCTGACAGGAGTTCTCCTTATTGAATTGCAAGCCCATATTTGGGATGAGTCTCTCTCCCCAGTTAGCCCCACTTTGGAGATGTAGTTTAGATTGCTCACAAACATCTGCTCAGCTAAATATTTTCTTTCCTTAGTGGGAGAAAGATTTTTTTTCTGTGAACACCCCCATCATCTGAAATAAATTGTAGTTCTCTTTTTATAATACACATCTCATTTGAAAAGTCTGAAAGCCCCAGGATTACGTAAAGAGCAGAAAAGCATCATAATCCCAGTTCAGACACATTATTGCTATTAACATCTTAACAAATATGGGATTATACTGAATATGCTATTGTATGTTCATGTGTTCTTCACCACAGAGGATCCTGAGATTCTTTTTCAGGTCTCTAAATCTAGTTCCACACTATCCATTGTGATGAGTTCCCAATGCTAGTCTTCTATAGAAATATCAGAATTTATTTAACCTCCCATCTGTAAGACATATTTAAGAGGTCACATAAACAACGCTGTGATGAACATACTCATGATGAAATAAGGTACAGAGAGCACAGTTGGCCTCAGTCAACACTTCTTTTTTCTTCTGTCTCGTGCAATTGTTCCAGTATAAGTGAGGAAAGCTTTGGCAACTGCATTTTTAGTTCCATGATGTGATGTTTTGTGATCGCTTGAATTTTTCCTTTTAATATTCAGTTAAAAGAGCCCTTTTCATGACACCCAAAAGTCATCTATCCAGTTGTCTAGTAACGAACAAATATAAACAAAGGTAGCTTATGCATACACATTTCTTTTCTAGCATCTAATCTCCAGATCTCCTGCTTCACCTATACAGAATCATTTCACAGATGAGCAAAGAAAGGCGATGTGTTATGCCGTAAAGATGATGCACTTATTGGGGGCACCTGGGTGGCTCATTCAGTGAACTATCTGACTGTATTTCGGCTCAGGTCATGATCTCACAGTCATGAGATGGAGCCCTGCATCTATTGGACTTTGCTCTGGGCGTGGAACCTGCTTAAGATGGTCTCTCTCCCTCTCTCTCTGCCCCTCTCCCCCACACCCTCAAAAAGAAAAGATTATACATTTATGTGTTGCAGAGATTCTTTAAATGTTCATTCATTTACCACCTCTCTCGCCACCTGAGACTCCCATCGGACTCCCACATAAGCTCATCCTACTGTGAAAGAAATTGTAAGCACCCAATAAATGTTCACTGTTACTGTTATCATTATTATTAACACATCATTAAATTCCTTTCCACATCTCTATTTCTTTAGGGTTATATCTAAATATTAGAGCTCCCAAGTCCAAGGGACTGTGGAGTCTGAAAGCTGTTGATAGGTAGGACTACTCTGCCTGTCACAGAAAGTTGGTAGCAATGTCACCTCCACAGGGAGTGTATGGGTGTGCCCATGTCTCCACACCCTGGCCAAGTTCAATGTCAGCCCTTTTTACATAGCTTTTACGCTCTCATTTTTAGTTCCTTTCCTTCCCCTCATATCTGTTCAGTGTGCTTGCATTTCACTCCGTGACTCCTCGCCATCCATCATAGTATAAGGTCTGCCTTCACCGGAGCTAAGGCGCTTGCAATTAGTAAGTTGTGTGATACAGTACCTGCAGTCCCTGTTTATAATTCTGGGTCTTTCTGACCCTCAAGCTCTGGAACAGGTCATCCTTCTCTCCTCTCAGGACACTAGATATTTCAGATTCTTCCAAGTGGTCTCTTGCCCGTCTCCCTGTCATTATAGATTGTTTCAGTCACACATATAATTGCTTCATTGCTAGTAACAGGCTTAATGTTGTCACAGACCTCATTGGCTCTTCTTACCTCAGATTTACATATAGCATCCCAGGGCTTTCTTTAGGGCATTTATCATTTTTCCTGCAAATGATCTGGTGACAGTGTACAGCTATTCAAGTTTTCATCAGCCAGCGGATGATATGGTCTTTCTTCTTTGCTGCCACAAGCCAGAAAAGAGACAAATTCGAGGGAAATGCTTTCATTACTGCACTTCAAGGAGGCTCCGTCTGGGAGTCAGGGAGGGAAGTTTCCCGAAGTTGCACCACACTGACACTGGGAGATGCTCTTGCGGGCTGCCCCATCCCTTCATGATGCCGGAATGAAGGCCCTTCATCATCCTTGTCGCCAGCCCCCCTTTCATGCAGCCAGCGACACATCTTCTAAAGCCTGCTACCTTCCCTGTTTACCTCTCACTCAACAGGAAAATGTCTGAGGCATTTTATACGTTATTAACTGCTACGGCAACATGGTGGATATGTAAGATTTTGTTACAGTTTCTTGCAGAGGCCCATGTTTTCATTTTTAGAAGGAGGGAAAAAAATAAAATACAGATTGCCACCAATTGCACATGAGTGGCACTAATAAGTTTTATGGATCAGATAGCAGTTGTAAACGTGGAGTTCTTTGTACGTTGAAATGCTGTTATAAACTGTGTTAGGCCCACAGGTCGACTCCAAAAATCTTGTCGTGCCCGTAAAGTGACGCACTTGGTATTCTATAGGCATTCTATTCAGGAGGTCCAACCTGATTTTCATATCTCCTATCTAGAGAGTGAATCAAAAATGCTCAGACTCTCTAAATGGGAAGATTGGCAAGTTCGGGGCCCACCAGACAAGCTACACTTGGTAGGAGGCTACCCGGATGGTAAGCATTCCTAAACCAGCAATATCTTTTCACTGCTTTGCTTTTCTTTTCCTCCATTTCTAAACTCATGTTCTTTAAATGCCCAACTTGTTCTTTTGTTTACATGTAGGCGCTTATGTAGTGAGAGATTCCTGAATCTCCCTGTGGCTGTGATATTGATAGAGCTGGCTGATTTAATTCAGCAGTTTTCACTAAGTGGTTTGCAGGTGACTCCTGTTTACGCAGCCTGGTCCAGAATTCCTGGTCACCCTAGAGAAGAGTCAAGGTTTGTTCTGCTCGGCTTCATAAAAGGAGAGGGCTCCCTAGCACAGTCCACAGGAGGGTTCCTGCTTGCACCTGTTAGAATTTAGAGCCTCCCTTGTCCAAGCAACATAGGATCCAGTTTCTTTGAGGGCCCTAAAAAAGTCAAAGCACCACACGCTAATTTCCCTCTTCTCAGCAGCACAGAACTTCCATAGAGTGGTAAGAAACCACACCCTGAACTCCCATTTGACTCAGGAGCTACCCTCTGTTTCCCCATTGGGTTTAGGGAGCTTGGGAGGTGACATCAAGGCTTGCCAGGGTTCCCTCCTACCTTGTAGGTATGTGTCTTCTGTGTAAAGATCAGCTCAGCTTCAGGCAAAGAATGAGCTTCTGGTTCCAACCAAGGTCAGGATCTGTCTTAATTAGATTCTCCGTATAGCAGCCAGCCATGATGTCTGGGTATAAACAGTAACTGGAGGAAGGTGGGCAGCAGAAGCACTATGTGTGCATGTGAAATGTTCAGGGGGCATCCTCTGCAGGATTGATGGTTTTCAGTGCCCATTCTCTGTGTGTGCACCAAAACAACCCACAAGTTCAAGGAATCATTCCAATAAATCAACCTGGCTACTCAGACTTTAAAAAAAAAAAAAGGGTTGGTGATGGAGAAGGGATTGAACATGCTGAGTAAAGAGTGTTAGAGTGTCCGTTCTGTAAGTTGGTGTATCTGACATGACATGCGCAGTTAACAAAGCCAGGTCAGAAGTCTGCTGTGGACTAAGCCAAATCTACATGTTTACTTCCTGTCACTGTGGATCATTATGAAATCTGCCCTATATACATTCATAAAGCTGTAGCACCTGTTATTTTCTGCACCGTGATGTGACTTTCAGTGAGAATTCTGGTTTTTTCCTTTTAATATTCAATTAAAAGAGCTGTTTTCATAGTGCCAAAAGATGCATTTATCCAGTTGTCTAGTAACATATAAACAAGCATAAACAAAGGTAGCATGTACATTTGTTTTCTACCATCTAGTCTTTAGAGCTTCTGATTCCGTTCTTTAAGGTATTTAATAGGCAAGGGGTAACGATACATTTATTTTGTTACATAGAACCTTTGTGTTTATTCGTTGCCCACCCCCATCCTCACCCCAAGCTTCCAAGGTTGTCCCGAGGAGCCTTTCCTTCTGTGAAATGTCCATCCTCATTCAGTCGAGCCCAACACTTCAGACAGAAACTGCTGGCTAACTGTCCCCTGGTAACTATACTCCCTTCCTTACTTTAATAAATACTTGATTTGGGCTGGGTATCTAGTCACCCAAAACTAAAACCCCAGCTCCCTTTGCAGCAAGATGTGCCCATGTGGTTCATTTCTGGGCAATAGAACGTAAGTTGAAGTGTCCTGTGCAACTTTTGAGAATTGCCCTGAAAGCAAAGAGGTGTCTTTTTCTCCGCCACTTCCTCCTTCCCATGGGCTGAAGTGTGGCCCTGGTGGCTGGTGCTCTGGTAGCCATCTTGGACCATCAGAGGAAAAGCTGTGCTGAAGCTGGCAGAGCAAAAATGGTAATAGGTGCTCAGGTCCCTGGGGACTGTGCTGTCACCACCCAGCCTGGTACTGCCTCCCTTTGGGTTCAGCTTACATACGAGAGAAATGTACTATGTGTGTAAGCCACCACTGTTGTGATTTTTCTTTCACTTGCAGCAACAGAACTTAATTCTAACCAGTATGGTAGGTGAGATGTTACGGAGGAAATTAGATCTAGATCAAGACAGTTCATGTAGAAAAATAGTATCAAAGCCAAAATTTGAACTCAGGACTTTTAACTTTGCTGACAGTGTCTTCAGAGGCTATTTGAGATTTTTTATTATTGTTAGAGGGAATTTTACATTCTGCATTTTTCCCTGAATTAAGAAATTTAAAAACAGACTTTTAACAGTGTTATTGAGATATAACTGATCCACCAAAAAAATGCACATTTAATGTATGCAACCCAATCATTTTGGTCATGTGCATATCCCTTTTGAAACGATTACTATGAATGCATCATCTCCCAAGGTTTCCTTGTACCTGTTGGGTTTTGTGTCTGTTTTGTGATAAGAACACTTAACATGAGATCTACTCTCTTAACAAGTTTTTCAGTGCACAGTGCATCGGATTTTTGGCAATAGCCCCTGTGTTGTATAGATCTCCAAAACGTATTCATCTTTCATAACTGAAACTTTATGCCCATTGAGCACTTCCCCATTTCTCCCTCCCCACAGTCCTTGGCAATCACCATTCTAGTCTTTGCTTCTACGAATTTGATGATTTTAGATACTTCCCATGAGAGGAACCGTGCAGTATTTGTCCTTGTGGGACCGATTCATTTCACTTAGAGTAACATTCTGGAGGTTCACCCATGTTGTAGCATAGAACAGGATTTCCTTCTTTCTTTAAGGCTGAATAATATTCATTTTTTTATATGTATATACAGCATTTTCTTTATCCATTCATCCGTTGATGGATATTTAGGTTAGTTCTTCCATCACTTGCCTTTTGTGAATAAATGCTGCAGTGAACGTGGGAGGTACAAATTGCTCTTTAAGATACTGATTTCAATTCTTTTGGATAAATACCCAGAAGCAGGATTGCCGGATCATATGGTAGTTCTATTTATAATTTTTTTGAGGAACATCCATACTGTTTTCCATAGCAGCTGTGCCATTTTACGTTCCCACTCACAGCATACCAGGGTTCAAACGTCTCCATATCCTTGCCAATACTTTTGTTTTTTTCCCTAATAGCCATCCTGACAGGTGTGAAGTGATATCCCATTGTGGTTTTGATTTGCATTTCTCTGATGATTCGTGATGGTGAGCACCTTTTTATATACTGGCTGGCCATTTGTAGCTCTTTGGAGGAATGTCTGTTCAAATTCTCCACTCATCTGGTAATCCGATTATTTGGCTTTTTGCTCATAATTTTTTCTAATTGTAAGAGTTCATTATAGATTTTGGATATTAGCACCTTATTAGAATATGGTTTGCAAACATTTTATCTCGTTCTGTATGTTGCCTTTTCATTCTGTGGGTAGTTTCTATTACTGGGCAGAAGTTTTTCAGATCGATGCAGCCCCTTTTGTGTCTTTTTGCTTTTGTTGCCTGTGCTTTTGGTGGCTTAGCCAAGAAACCATCACCCAGGCCAATGTCAAGAAGCTTTCCCCCTATGTTTTCTCGTAGGCGTTTTACAGTTTCAGGTCTTGCATGTTAAGCCTACAATCCATTTCGAGTTGATTTTTGTATATGGTGTAAGATAAGTGTCTCATTTCTTTCTTTTGCATATGGGTATTCAGTTTTCCCAACACCAGAAAATGGATCTATATTTTTAATTCTCAACGCTCACTCTGAATCTTGGAAAAGGTCCCCTCCAAATGTGTTACAACTCAGCAATTTGTTTGGAATAAAATTGTCATAGTCTGTTCTGTGTTCCCTCTGGAGTGTGTGTAGTATTGGGTTCTGTGAGTCAGACCTGAGCATAAGGAGGATCAGCAATTCTGGCCTGGTGGTAAAGGACTGGGTTCCAGCATCACCAGAATTTGCAGCCTGTCCCCTTTTATGGAAGTAGCCTTACAAAGCCGCCCAGTAATTTCAAATCTGTTGCATTCTCGTTGTAAAAGAACTATTTTAAGAGAGTTGCCCACAGTTAAAAGTTTATTAAGTGTTTATAAATGTATTAGTCACTGTGCAAACAGACAAGCAGGTGGTCTTTGTGCTCCCACCTGTTCAGATCACTAAAGCAAAGCCACCTGGAAAGTTTCACGCAGTAATTGACCTTCACCCTCCAGAACTTCACTTTCATTAAACTCAGCAATGAGGACTTGGACATCTCCTGAAATATCACTTCCATGTGCCCTTTGTTATGAGGTATTAGCCTTCTGGGAGTCATGCAGGGTGGGGCAGAGACTCAAGTGTATTGCTGCAGAGGAATCACAGACTGTAAGCGAAGCAACGTTGGGGGACGGGTCCAAGGAGGCTGCTCACAGAGGGGCTTCTCATTTGCCTCGCACTCGGGAATGACTTCATTTTAAGTAATCATGGTTAGGAATTTGGAAGGCCAGAGAAATTGTAATCACCAATCAAGTTTCTTCATAGCAAACCACCTACAGAGGAGACAGGTGTTTTTAGTTCCTTATTTAACTTATGTCCACAGCCAGTCCTAGCTTCCAAGGCAGCTCCTGTTACCTGCCTTTGTTGCCTTCCATCCCCAGAAGCCCCCATCCAGGGGCTTATAGATTTCATGGATGGCCAGAGGAAGCTACAGTGTGTTGGCACGTGTGATTATTAGTAGTTTTATGGTGAGGGACATGATTCTTAAGTCCTGTTGCTCTACCTAGTCACGGCCTGAGCTGTGAAGGGCCGTCAGATATGGTGGAGGAAAGCACTGGACTCTGCATTGGGTTGCTATCTTAACCAGACCTCTTTTCTGGGCCTCATTGTCTTCTTTGGTAAATAAGGGAGTTAGACAATAAGCCAATCCCAACACAAAGCACAGATGAAGCCTTCCATCCCTCATACCTCCTTTCCAATCTATCTGGGGGAAAAACTGAGCTAGCCTGTAGCTGCTAGAGTTCCTGCTCCCAAATGTAGCCACCTTCCTTCAGTCTCTTGCCTCAGGCCAGCCCTTCTAGGAACTAACAAAGAAGTTTTCTTTGGAAAATCCAATCAAGTGCAGGAAGCCGCTGCTTCTCCTGTTTCCCCTGCTCTTTTGGTGAACGGGTTTGCCGTAAGTGGCTCCAAGAATATCTATGTCAGTGACTTTGGTCAGTGGTTAGAGTGATGGGTGAATCAGAGTCACCCTCCTGTTCACTCCTGGGGTGGAAATGGCCAAGCCCTGGTAAAAAGAGATCAAGCAGAACTCGGACTCTGGGCTAGGGCAGGGGTCAAAAAGCAAAGAGGAGGGGCATCTGGGTGGCTCAGTTGTTAAGCATCTGATTCTTGGTTTCGACTCAAGTCATGACCTCACAGTTCCTTAGTTTGAGCCCCCTATCAGGCTCTGTGCTGACAGCTGGGGATTCTCTCGCTCCCTCTGTCTCTGCCCCTCCCCCGCTCGAGTTCTCGCTCTCAAACATTTAAAAAAACGAAGAGGAGATGGGAAAAAAAAGTGGAGGTGTTGGTAGCAACTAAGGGGATGAGACCCAAAATCTAGAATAAAGAGGTTTCCCAAATCCTGCTACACACCTCTAACCGCCAAGGTTGCTGTTTTAGCCCTAATTATCCTCCTTGCCTGTGGTAAAGTGATTAGAACTGGCTTGACACCTGTGACAAAGTTTATGAAGGTGGCAGGAGATGGCGATTACATCCCACGTGTGTAGTTAAAGATCCTCCCCGCGCCCTTCCAGATAAGCCTTAATAAACCCCACACTACCCTAAAAATTGTAGCTGAGTTGAGTGTGCACTCGGCACATGACGGCACATGACGTGTATTAATGTATTATCTCATGAAATATAACGTGTATGTCAGGGTTCTCCGGCGAAACAGAACCAATATGAGAGCTCTAGGCACACGTGACGGGTTGGGCGGGGCCCCCAGCGTCTATTTAAGAAGCAGCCTCTCGCCGGAAGTGCTTTGCTGTCTCCCCAGAACGCCAGAGCGCGGGCGGGAGGGGGTTTCTTCTCTGCGCGGGCTGGGACATGGTGGGGTAAATAAGTTCCAGTTAACTGATACGGCAGGGTGACCGGCAGCAGTTTTTAAAAGCTTTTTGTTCTACTCTGTCCTTCTACGAAGAACTTACAGGGTGAAATAAGCTTTTTCGGGAGGGACCACGTTTCCTTTTCCTTCCCTTTCCTTTTCTCTCCTTAAAGCCTTGTCTCTCTTCCCCACCCAGCCGGCTTTCATTTTTTTTTTTCCTGTTTTATCTTTTCCTCCTTCTATCCTTCGAAAGTTATTTTTCTGAAAAATGAGGAAGGGAGAAAAATAGGGAATTTAATCATGGAAGCTTGACCTGCTTCTAGTATCCATAGCAGCCACTGTGGCTTGATTAGATGAAGAAAAGGAAGGAAGAGGAGGGTGAGAAGAAAAGGAAAGGGAGAGAACAGGAAGAACCGGCACGGTGGGGAGCGTAAGGAGAAAGTGAAAACTGGCTCTCCTCCCTTCAAAAAGCAACCTTTTTCTGATTACTTCCAACTTTTTTCGAGTCCATAAAGCAGTGGTTCTCAAATTGCCACACTTCAGAATTCTCTAAAACTTGAGAATACAAAAACGCTGCTGCCTATGCGGTGCACGGGTGGCTCAGTCAGTCATGAATAGGACTCTGGATTTTTGGCTCACGTCATGACCTCCTGGTTCATGAGATCCGACCCGGAGTCTGGCTCCATGCTGACCGTACAGAGTCTTGCTTGGAGATTTTCTCTCAAAAATCTAAAATCAAAAAAAAAAAATCTGCTTTCATTGTAAATCAGCGTTTCTGGGGTGGAACCCCGTGATAGCGGCTAACTCTCCAGGTGATACTAATGAGCAGTGCCATCCAACCAGAGTTAGAAAATCCTGGTGAAGCACAACACCTCCTCGTTGCTAATCAGAAGTCATAAGAATAGTCGCCTCTGGGGAGGACATGGGGTGAAAGGGACAGAGAAGGGAATCTGGGGTACTTGATAGTTCTAGGTTGTGGTTGAGATTTTTGCCTTGTTGCTTATTGTAGGTACGTCTGTATACATAGGCTTTAAAGTTTATTTTAAAGAGCACTATCAGCACTAAAGCCTGATGTAGCGCTCAAACTAATCATGAGATCCTGAGCTGAATTCAAGTCAGATGCTTAACCCAGGCACCCCTTACTGTATATTAATACCCTAATTGAAAAAGTAAAACTCCTATGTATTCAAACATACACCCACAGTGAGCTCCTACCAGCCCTCCATCCCCACCCCTACCCCGCGTCAGGCATTTCTGCTTTGTGTGGTCTGGAGTATGGCCTGGGCAAGGATTTGCAAACCTTCCCAGCTGATTCTGGTGTCCAGTGGTAGAGGGGCCAATGCTGTAGGGAGAGGTCGACCAGCTGCTTTCTCTTAACAGATCAAAAGTACTTGATTTCTAGGTCAGAATTGGAGATGTCCTTTGGTTCTTCTCACTAAATTATATGTTAACAATTGTCCTACTAGTCACATATTTTTAAGAAGACCATACAGGGGCGCCTGGGTGGCTCAGTCAGTTAAGCGTCCAGCTTTGGCTCAAGTCATGATCTCAAAGTTTGTGGGTTCGAGCCCTGCGTCAGGCTCTGTGCTGACAACTAACCTGGAGCCTACTTCAGATTCTGTGTCTCCCTCTTTCTCTGACCCTCCCCTGCTCACACGGTCTCTCAAAAATAAATAAGTTTAAAAAAAAAAAAACTTTGGAAGACCTGGAAAAAAAAAAACCTACAAATACAGTTCCTTATCTGCAACCCAGGAGTCCCAAAGGCTTCCAAAACTGCTGCTCTTAGGTGGCACCACTTTTGGCAGTCAAATATGATCTGAACTCCTATAAAGGCCATTTAGGGACCTCACTCTTGCTTGGAAACGTCGTGTTTTCCCTTCAGATATATTACCACAGTTAACAACAGTACTTTGTTCCCCACTCCGGGTATATCCTACTACAGGAAAACGTCCAATTTTCCACTTCTAATAAGTTTAATTCTCAAAGCCTTCTGGGTCAAGGGTTTCAGGTAAAGGATTGTTCACCTTATTTACATGAGTAAATTCTAGTTTTGCTTCTCTGAAGGTCTACCCTCGTCTAAGGCAATAGCCTCCACAGATAGTAGTCCATTTTCTGATTGAGTTTGTTATGCTGACAGGTGACGCCATTTCTCAGCAGGAACCAAACTCCGTGTTGCCCAGCACTGAGCATGGCACTATAAGGCCCTGATAAGTGTATGTTGAAGGCATACTGTAATTGACTTCTCTAGTTTAACTCTAGTCTTTTCCTTAAATTCTGGTTGGATCATGTTTTGATGACATCCATTTGATTGTATTTCCAAATTCCAAAGGGATTGCATTCCAGGAGGATAGTTATTTAAAGGTAGTGTGTTGGGTTTGTTTTTTACGGTTTTCTCAAGTTTAACACAAATTCCAGCTAGTTTAGGGGTGCCTGGGTGGCTCAATTGGTGAAGTGTCTGACTTTAGCTTAAGTCATAATCTCCTGGTTTGTGGGTTTGAACCTCACGTTGGGCTCTGTGTTAACTCGGATCCTGGAGCCTGCTTCAGATTCCGCGTTTTGACCCTCACTTACATGGTTTCTTGTTCTCTCAAAGACATTTAAAAAAAAAAAAAAAACGAATTCTAGCTAATCTACAGTACAATATTACTTTCAGGAGTAGAACTCCGTGACTCCTCAGTTACAACTGGTGCTCATCACAATCAATCTACTTAATCTCCATCACCTGTGTAACCCATCCCCCTCACCCACCTCTCTGATAACCATCAGGTGGTCTCCATAAAGTGTTTCTTTGCCATTCTTCTTTGCACGCCCCACCCCACCATTTGTTTTATCAAAGATAGTTTTAAATGGTGGATTGATTCTTAAGATAGGCAAGAGAAGTCTACGTAATCTAACAGTGCTGTTGCAAATAAACGAAAAGTATTAGTATAGTCTCCGTGTAATCATGCCCTCCTGCCCCCTCCTGTCTTGTAATCGTATATTTCATCTGCTAGTTTTCAGGCCAACTTAGAATCCAGTTCCTCATTCTTCCTGCTATTCCCTGGGATTAGGTGGAAAAGTAAATTCTCCCATGTGGTAGTGGTGGTTCCAAGTGTCCTTTCAACTTCTCTGACCCTATAAAGCCATAGGGGCCTAGCAAACTGAGATCAAGCCAAGACAGAGAACTGAGATTTCTACTCACCCTCATTAGGAACACTTGGCTTCAAGAGACTTGCAGGATCGAGGGCTCGTGGTTGCGAGGTACATGGGACAGTGTCAACCCCTTATTCTCTAGCCCCCCACTGTCCAAAAGAACATTGATGTTGGAAATGGTTTCTATCTGTACTGTTCAACAAGACAACCATATATGGCTACTGAATTTGGAAGTGGCCAGTACAACTGAGAATTCTATTTCATTTTACTTTTGACTTGAATAGTACATATAACTAGCGGCTCTCATACTGGAAAGCCCAGCACTCCATTTTATCCTGACATAATGGGCGGGGCTTTATGGTTACCAAGAGAAGATCACTAGACTCAACCTTAGTATATGGGATGAAATTCCAGGAATAAGAACTACAAGAAAGAACAAAAGCCAGAGTATGGAAGTATTAGAGAAACTGGCACAGGGAACCAACCGTATCTGATTCTATCAGGCTGAATGAGAAACTGGTAGAAGTGAATTTTTAGAAAAGCAAGATCCTGTAAACTTCATAAGCCATAAGAAGCTTGGACTTCTCTCCTTTTACATGCACACCCTTTTGGAGAGTAGATAAATGGTCTAGTATCACAGTCCACTCAGCAGCAAAGCTTTGCAGCCTGTCAGGCCGGGGAGAAACCCCTTCAGTGCCGAGGGTGCTCCTGCGATCCCAGCTGCTGCTCTTGAGGTTACGTAAGAACTCTTCCAAGTGGCTATCTGTGCCACATGGCATGGTCTCCAGGCTTTGGCACCTGCAAGAACCACTGCCTGAACCCCAGAAGCATGGTTTAGCCATGGCATGTCCTGAGGTTGAACTAGGAAGATTTCTTCTTGCGGTCGCTGCAGACCAGTGCTCTACAGGACTGGGAACTAGAGAGGCTCCTCCTTAGTGCCCCCGGTAGCCAGGTTCTCTTCTTCCCACAGCCCCAGGCACCTACCGGCCACTAACTGATAGAAGGTAGGGAAAGGTCACTCACCAGACTTCCTAAAATACTTACTCTTCCAAGCATTTGCATTCACGGGAAATCCATACAAATAAAACCTATATGTTCCCCCCTTTTTTTCTTTCGTTTTTGTTTTCTGTAGTTGCAAAGTTGAGCTACTTGGAGGGCAAGCAAGGCTTTGCACCATGGTTTTTTCTGTACCAAAATCTTAAATTCAGAATGTTGGTTTTCATGGACCTCACATTCTAAAACTGAAGCACGAACTTAACTTCTCACTTAGCAAAAAAGTTTGCCAAGGAAGTCCTCCTACTCTCCAAAGATGGTCATGATCTATATTCCTTACTGATTTAGGGGGTTTTCTTTCACCTGAATCGAGTACCTGCTTTTGATTTAATTCTTTATAAAAGAAGATGGACTCTAACAAGAACTGTGTGATTGGTAGGCTTTCTCAAGTGTATGGTAACTGGGGCCATTTTCTCCTAGTACTGATTTCGGAAGAAACAAAGTGTGAATCTCAAAGAAAATCCTCCCATTATTTAATTTGTGCTCTTGATGCCTGCACTTGTTACTACTGCAACAACTGGGGGGTTGAGCTTTACAAGTTGTCAAACAGCTTTTTATCATAGACAGCAAGAAAAATCAATGCTGAATTACCTCAGGAATATTACTGATGACCTAAATGTCATTTTCTGTTTTTATTACCTTTCATTGTATTTAGCTTGTAATTCAAACCTTTCTAATTAATTTGGTTTGGCTCAGTTGGAAATAGAAAAAGCTAACTATCTAATAGGTGACACATGTCACAGAGAAACCTTACAACATCCCCATTTCCCCAAGATCAATCAACCATGAAACAACTTGCCAAACTTGTTTTTCTAGCAAATTCTTAAGGAATACAATAAAATTAAATTTGTCTAGTCAAAAGAAACGGGGAGAAACAGGAATGAGCAGGAGTGACCCCGAAAGCCCAGTTTCATCTAGCCATGATCTCTCTCCTAGCTGTTAAAATATCCCGAAGCCCTTGATCATGTTGCCTTTTAACTTTAGAGCCGTGTGTTGTGTTACCGGAGTGCACATGTTCCTGATTTGAACTTCTGGTTCCCCGGCTGTTAACCAGAACCCTCGGCTGGCTCGGACAAGGTCTTAAGTAGGTCAAAGGCCTAGAGCCTACATCTTGGTTAGATCTTCCCCACATGGAAACCAGAAGCCTGGGTCAGGGCAGCAGTACCCAGGATGGCCCCCGATTAAATTAGGCCTGCATTTAACTACACAGAGTACACTTAACCTTTCAACTCGAGAGTTTTGACGAATCTTTATTTCCAAACAAGGGGAGTGCTTTTTCTGCCCAAGTCTTAGTTTAATAGCAATGGGGTGTAACCTGCACCTTTTCCAAAATTCACCTGCTTAGCAGGTTGAAACCAACAACATGTAAGATGCACTGCACAAAACTTTGTAGGTCTTCCAAATTTAGAAGTAGGATATTTTGACGTCTGTGGAAAACTGCAAGTTTATGTCCCTTTCACTTTTTTATAGTTTAATATTTTCCTTTGGTCTCATCTCAGTGATTTGCACCTTTTTTCATTCATTTTGTTCAGTTGATGAGAGCTAATTTGATCAGTAGATGAGGCCGTATTCTAAAAATCCCTATGTAGAAAGAGCAATAAGTTGCATATAGAAATTTGGGTTTTAGACGTATTTGGCTTCAATGGGACTTTAAAACACTTCATTTCTTCAAAATGTACCATTTAATTCTCCATCAAATGCCTAATAAGACAGATTAAACACTACAGTCTTAGAGTAGGTGCAGTTTTCTCGTTCAGTTCTGCCGATTCACTTTCTCCTGACTCGCTAGGTCCTTGCTGAATGTCTACTTAGCTCTAGATACAGGGGCTGGGGTGAAGTGGGGGGTGAAAAGTCCCTGCCCTCCAGGAACTTTTCTAAACTCTCGATCAGTGTCCTCGTCCAATGCCAGTATAAAGTTCTATGGAAGTACATGCCTTCAAGAAAAAAGGATTCTTCATGTTAAAAGGATTGTTGTTCCTGTCACGGCATTGTTTCTACACTCTGCCTGTTCACTTAAGTAAACCCATTTCATGCGACAAATACAGACCCCATCCCAGAATGCACACGAGAAGTGGAGAAAGGCAGCAACGAGCCTTGAGGAAAAATACTCTTTCCTCAAGTTAAAGATAATAGGCTTATTTTAATTACTTAAAAGTGGTTGCCCATCACTCCAACCTCGAGCTCTTCTTTGCCTTGTGAAATCTAAATCTTAGAGCCATTTTGAACCTTTTCTAAAATATGGTTGTTTTGCCAATTTGCTTTCATTTGGAAATAGGTTTTAAATTTCCTATTACATTTATAAAGATAGCATTTCAAAACTGCTTCATGAATTGCTTTTTTGGTGTTTGTATCTCAATGTTGATGCCAAACTTCTGATTGTGACTTTATATCATTTTAAAGATTATTCTGAATTTGATATTTACCAGAAGGAGGGGTGGAAGGGATCACTGTTCTTGTTACAGATAGGCACATTTTTTTCTTAAGTAGTTTGTCAAATTGGTTTCCATACCACACCCAGTGCTCTTCCCCACAAGTGCCGTCCTCCATCACCACCACCTCTTTTCCCCCTCCTCCTCCTCTGCCTTCAACCCTGTTTGTTTTCAGTATTCAATAGTCTCTCAAGTTTTGCGTCCCCTCTCTCTCCCCAACTCTTTCCCTCTTCCCCTCCCCCTGGTCCTCCGTTAGGGTTCTCCTGTTAGACCTATGAGTGCAAATAGGTACATTTTTTTATTATGGTGTTTAACTTACTAGGTATGTATTTGATAGGGTTCAGTACATGTTACTGACCTAAGAATGAACAGAATATAAATACCTTCCTAATTGTGGCCAAAATTAGTGACAGGAAAAAGAAATAGATGTGCTTAAATCTTAATTTTTTTGAGAGGAAGAGAGCATCCCTGCTGGGGGCAGGGCAGAGCAGGGTGGGGCGGGGAGAGAATCCCAAGGAGACTTCAGTATCAGCACAAAGCCTAATGCAGTGTTTGATCCCACGAACCATGAGCTCATTCCCTGAGCCAAAATAAAGAGTGAGATGTCTAACCAACTGAGCCACCCAGGCACTGCTATGCTTCAATTATTTCTAGATAATATCTAACTTTCTAAACAAATCACTACACATTCACAACCAGCTGAAGTCACTAGCTCATTTTGTTGGACAACCCTTCTTGAACTATTCTTGGTTGTTTCTTTAGATCTTCCTGAAAAATAGTTTTTATTTCAGCTTCCCAGTTTGGCTTTTTTCAGAAACCTAATATTTAATGTTTTATATTGAAGGGTTGCCAGCTTTTTATCTACCAAGAAAAGCCACTGCCAACCATTCAGACATCTAACCAACATTCAGAAAGCATTCATTTGCGCCAGGCTCTGTTCTTGACAGTAGGGTCTAAGTCTTAAGACTTCTGGGTTATTTTTTTTTAAGGTGATTAGAATATGGCTTGATGACTCAGTCCAGCGGCTTCCCTCCTAGAACTATTACTTACAGGTCCCTGGCCTGATTTTAGAATGTTTCAGCCACTTGGAGAGAATGAAGTGTTGAGCATGCCTAGAAACGTAGTCCTGAATACCAGGTGCCCGGTGACCACAGGCCCAGCTGGGACTGACCGTAAGACGTCTGCTGCTCTTAACATGGACTTGTTCGGGGGTTTTGGCTGCTTCAGTCCACTTTCACTAGTCTTGTGTCCAGTGCTACCACGGAGTTTGGAAGCTCCTGACCCCCACAGATGTTTCAGACTGGAGGTGGAGGGGCGGGGGCATAGGAATGAGAGAAGCCTGGGCCCCCCCTGGGAAGCGGCTCGAAGAAGTGGAAGAAGACAAGTAGAGGCTCTGGTGTCACTAAAAATGTTTCACGGAGTCTGAAACTCCTTGCGTCGTTGCCTGCCTGTTCACCCCACCTACCCACTTTTTTGCCTTTTGAAATATTTTACAAAGCCTCCTTTCCGCATTCATATCCTCTGCCATCATTCTATTCCTCTCCTTGCGCATATCCCAGAGAAATAGGATCTATGAGTCCTTGATTGTGAAATGCTTGAGAACGAATCAATAACCCCTTGAGGTTTTTCAGCCTAATTTGTATATATTTATCTTGGAATATAGTACGCATCTTTCTAGCAGGCAATCTTGTAGTTGTTTGGATGTTGGCAGGTTTTAGGGGTGGGAGGGGAAGAAGTTATATTTTTAGCTACAGTGATTCAGTCCGTAAGTGGTGCACACTATAGTCTGTCCTCCAGTTGATTTACTGCATATGGAATCCACTCACTCGAAGTACACTCAATTTCAGTGGTTTACAAAACCAATAAAGATATAAAATGCCGAAATAAATATTTAAGATTCCTTTTCTGCATTGCACTAAAGATATGATGAAAACACATCTTAAAGTATTTGCACTTGAGGAATTCAGGTAAAGTCATGAAGCCATAATTAAAACCAGAGTTGTGGGGGCCAAGTAAAACTGGGAGGAGATAATGAAATTTTTACTATTTGTCTTATTTTTATCTTCTATTCAATTTAAATAAAGCCAATCTTGATGGACTATAAAATACACCATATGTTGTCATTTTAAAATAAAGTTCTGTATTTAAATCTGGCACATTTGCCGTGTGGCTGTATGCCACCACTCCCTGCTTCAGAATCCTTCGAGACATAGGGCTACCGATCCGTTGGAATCCCGAACATTGAACTTACATGCGATCTGATTTTTAGATGCGTTCCCAGCCTAACTCCTTCACAGACCTGTGTGAGCTGGGACCATTGTCTTACTCGTTTACAAACAAGCCAGACCCCTTCATCAAAGGCCATCTCACAACCCACTTTACACTTAAGTCCACATTGTTCCTTCAGTGTTAAAATCTCACCCCCTACAGAAAGCCTTTCCTAGAAACTGTGGCTTGAAGTTAGGGACACCATTCTTCCAAACCCAGCTGCACATCAGAATTAACGGAGAGGCTTGTTTAAAATATAGATCCCAAAACTTCCTCCAAACCGGAGTTAAACTGTCTGGGTCTAAGCCTTGGAAATCTGCATTTTTCTCTGCCCACCCCTCCTCCTGCCCCCAGTCACTCCTGATACAACGGTCTGGTAATCTCCATTGATGTGTTAGGTACAGCTGGTGTAATGGAAAGACCCAGTAAGTCTGGAGTTTGTTTGACCCAAGTTCAAATCTTAACGCCTGTGCTTACTAGCCATCCAGCTTATTAGGCCTCTCTGGGCCTCAGGTCTAACAGATTGCAAAATTAAAGGCTCTGGCTCAAAGAATTTGGGAAAGGAAGGATGCTATATAAGAAACCCACCCAATACGTTCGTGTATCAGATAGCAATACGCATCTGAAGGTGGGCCAGAGAAGCAGACTGCTTCCCTGAGTGGCATATGGTAGCCGGTCTCATTTATGTTTTGGTCATACTGTATGAGTATCAGCAGCATTCCTCATTCCCCTCTTGAAGTGTAAGCAAGTTTTGTCTTTGATCCAGAACTTTAAGTCATTTGTGCTTAGAAGGATTCCAAATGGAGAAGGAGTCTGAATTTTCCAGACATTAAAGCACCCCATCACGTAGTTGAGACGTGAGAGTGCTGTGTGCCATACTGAGACCTGAGATTTCCATGTTGAAAGGTTTCCCTCTCGTTCGGAAGAAGAGACTGACTCGTGGAGTCTTAGAAGTAGAGGGGACTTCAGAAACCATCTCCCGTGGCCTGCTTAAGTTTCAGTGAGTTCATGCCAACAAATGCTTGAATCAGAAGAAAATCCCATTAGTTCATTCAGATGAGTCGAGAAACCATTGAAATGAGACTTCTGTAAACTAAAACAATAAAGCATATTGAACTGTTTTAAACTGGTTAGCCAAAGGCTGGCATCGCTTATGGTATAATTCTATTAATTCCTATATAGTTAGGATCCTATCAAACAGGATTAAACATGTGGATTCCTTTATAAGCTCCCATATTTAGACACCACTTCCATCTGTACTTTCTCACTCTTGAAAAGGAATCCTCCCCATCTCTAGTAAGTTGGTTTATCAGCAGTGAGTAACCTTGAAGACAGTTAAATTAAGGAGTTATAATTAACCTCACTTGCTAAAGCAGAAAGAAAATATATTGCTTATTAAGCACTTGTTATGATGTGGACTCTGGACTAGTGATTCTATAAATTCGATGTATAACCTCTTAATCTTAATCCTTAGAGTAGATGCTACTTCCCGTTTTACTAAAGAGAAGGGTGATGTGCTCAAGTTCAGAATGTGTCTGAGCTAGGAATCCAGTGTAGGTCCACTAACAGCAAATAATGGCATACTATGACTTAGGATGAGTTTCCTAAAATTAAATCAATTAAAACTATGAACTTGCACTTGTGAAACCATGTGAAATCTTAAATAAGACTCAAAGACTACCTAAATTCACCCATGCTACCCAATGAGACTAAATCTCTAGGTCTTGCTTGACAGAAAAAGATTGCTAAATAATTAGAAGTCAGTTTTTTCATGTACTTCATGTACTGAGTTTTAGCCTTTGAGATGGGAATAGGAAGAAAGTCTAGTAAATGGTACATGCATTCCATCTGGTTTAAGTGTATGTTACAACTGAGAGTTCAGTTGGTCTTAAGAAGGTAGACACTTTTTTTTCTTAGACTTCTTGGTTTTTGTTTGAAAATGATACTCTAACACTTATCTTGGCTTAGATAAATAGTAATAGAACTTAAAAATACAGGGCCAAAAGGGACTTGACCGATCACCTAGTACAGCCTTCTTGTTTACAGTGAGAAGAAAGGAACCAAAAAGTCTGAGACTTAACCAGGGTCACACAACCAGAGTCAGGGTCAGACCTGGAGTCTAGAACTTCAAATTCTTATTCCAGTGCTTTTTCTAAAATGCTGACTAAACCCATAGTTCATGGCACATCTAAAGAAACAGGTATACCTGTATGTTTGGAGTCCATTGCTTTTCACACTACTGAAACACGCCCCTGCTTGACTGAAAAATAGGACCGTACAAGAGATTTAAGCACAGATCTTTATTTCAGCCCTATAAAGATCCTGAGAGCAGCTGGAATACACAACCAGGAGTCGTGATGCCACGATGAGATTAGGAACGCTGACCTGTTAATTCAGACCATAGTTCTGTCTAGCAGAAGCTTCAGATCAGTGTCTCTTGTGTTTTCATCCATGTACGTTTATGGGGCACCAAACTGTTGGGCCCTGTGCTTGGCCCCCAGAACACAGGGACACCTACGACCCAGTCCCTGTCTCCACCAGGATCTCGGGCATCGGAGGGCTTGGCAGACAGAGGCTGGGACCCTGCTGCGTTACATGGTGAGGGAGGTGATACACAACACTGTCCCGCGTTCCAAAGGGCACCTTGGAGACATTCCTCCTTAGAAGATGGCTTATTTCCTCAAAAGGTTTTCTCCTTTGAGGAAAATATTTTTCAGTTTGCATTAGAGTATTGGCCAGTATACCTAGTTTTCCTTCAACAGAGATTCTTCTCCCAGAAGTAGTCATGGATAATAACCAGGCTAAGAAATAGCTTATTTTCCTTTACAAGGCCAATAATTACCAACGCTAGCTTTGGGGGGACGTCTCCAGTTATGTTAACGGGATATTGAAAAATGCCCCAAATAAGTCATTCTCATCACCAGTTTATAGACCAAATGCACGTAATGATAAACACTACCATTAAAAATTAGTGGTATGACAAAAAGCACATGGAGATTTGACTGCACACGACAGTGAGTGCGTGGGTGGGGTTGTTCCATTAGGTCACCAAAAATGTGATGAAGTAGCAACTGTTTACATTTCACAAGAGAATGGTTGGAAACTGCATTTTAATACTGCTAATTCACTTCTAGCCAATCATCACTCTACACCAGTACTTCAGCATTTTCCTTCAGAATGATTCTGTACTAGACTGTGAAACAGTAATGACATTCTGAGGTTTTGAATTTTTATGCTATTTTAGGTTGCAAACAACTCTTAAGCCAGAAGGAGAGCACCAGCAAAGCACACTTGTGCGTGTGTTGATCTGAACTAATATATACAGCAGCATTTGATCAGGGACTTCTCAATGCATTATAATGCAAATTGCATTTTTAAACCAGCCAAACTATTGATGGCTTTATTGAATGGAATAATTTATTACAGAAGTATTTTAGTCAGATGACATTTCATCATCAAATAACAGTAAACACAATAGCCATTTCCCATAAGACTGTTCTCTTGAGCCAAGAGCTTAAAAAAAATAAAACTTGCTTTATTCCAAAGATGGCATTGTACTAAACAGTTGTTTATTACACCAGAGAAGAGTTATGCCAGCCAGACATGGTGGACCGGAAAAACATGCCATTGTGTCAGATCGTCCCAAGAACTCTCCATTTTTCCCTCCTTTCCTAATAATGTTTGACAAGTGGAGATGAATTTTTAAAATCCAAGTCTCTTTTATGCCATTCATTGGGATAATACTATAAAATCTCTCCTCGGGTACTCAGAGTATTACAACATCAATGACCTGTCAGCAGCTGCATAGTTTTTCTTTTTTAAGACTGTGTAAAGCTATGGTTAAATTCTAATTTTCTAAAATAGGTTTAAGTAGGGGGAGAGCCAAAATTAGGTGCACTTTTCTTGCTAGAAATCAGACCACAAATTGTACATGGTACTTAAAAAGATGATTAAGGCGGTCCAGCCACACACTAGCAGTTCAGCTGATTAATTGGAGCATGCAGATTTGTGTAAAAACATGTTGGGATTGGGGAAGGCTTTTTTTTTTTTCTTAATGCTGTTTAAAAGTTTTTTTTGCAAGTCCCCTTGTGTAATTTGTACATTGTCTAATTCCCTCCTAGAAGTCTAAGATTAAACTCTTATCTACCAAGGATCCAGTACTTAGGCATTTTTGCCAAACTGGGAATGCCTTATTCCTACCTTTCTCCCAATTAGTTGGTGGCAACCCTTTTCATCAGTAAGCCTCAATGTTCATTATTTTTAAATGGCCGCTTGATTTTAAAATATTGCCTTGTTGAAACAAGGCATAGACTTAGGAGCCAGAGCTGGAGCCTCTCTGAGCCTTGATTCACGTGCACATATAGTGAACATTTGGGAAATATAAGTTGGAATTTGCTGGGAAATGTGGATCAAAAATAACTCTCACATAAAGATGGGAGATAAAGTATGCAAAACGCCTGGCAGAGTGCCTGGCACTTAGCTGGAAGTGGGGGTTTGGGGGGTCTTGCTATAGGGCTGAGGGTGGAGGTGCTTTGAGGTGACCAGTATAGGGGGATCGGTGGTAACTGCATGTGGCGGTGGTGATCTTGGACATCTAGGCAGTTACATCAGTTATTTCGGGGGGTGGGGGGGAATCAGTCTAGCAAGCAGTACTTGCCTAAAGCAGTTGTGAAGAGCTTCACATTTAAATTTCTTGCCATATTTGTAAAATGCAATTTGGACTGTATGTATAAGTAAAAAATACATATATCAAATATCACTGGTCTTTCTGCCCTTGTTTGCTTAAGAATATGTATGCTCAAAATTTTCCAGTTGCCCTTAGATTTGCTTTGCAGCAGTGAGGAATGTCTCCTTTGGGGACTAAAATCTTCAATCTTTCTGAAAAATCTATTGTTGGAATTTCGTTGCATCTTAATGCTAGGGTGTGGAGTCCTCCAATCCCCACCCCTTCTCTTTTAGCTGTTTGATAAATTGCTCCTTTCCTTGTCAATCTCTTGATACTTCTCCTCCCTTGTACTTCTTTTCTTCAGTCCCATAAACTTAATTGTTGCACAACAGTTTTACCCTTGTAGAAATAGGCTGGCAGTCCTGTAGTTTTCATTTCCGAAACTCTTGCCCCGCTGATTTTGTTGCAGTGCATGCATGAATGTTTCCAGCCATCAAGTACTGTTAACTTGTTTTACTGAATGATCTGTGAAGTTGATCCAGGTGTCAGAGTGCTGCCCTGTAGGGCTTAGTTGACTTTTGTAACAGTTTTGCTGAAAAGGACCCCTCTGATTTTTTTTTTTTTAAGTTTGAGAGAGTGAGCAGGGGAGGTAGAGAGGGAGACCCTGGAACACAGCTTCTGACGTGTTGCTAGAACTCACAAAACTGAGATCATGACCTAAGCTGAAATCGGGAGTCAACATGCTTAACCAGCTGAGCTACCCAGGCACCTGTCTTTCGTGTATTTCTAAGAATGATGTGAATGGTTTGACATGGACATGGAGGAGCTGCCAGGCTGTTGAACCAGCCAAGGGAAAATATCCATACCTCGGTCACAGAAGAGCTATGGCTCTTCTCATGTACTTGGCTTCCCATCACAGTAAAATTATAATTACAGTAATTTGTCAAAAGAGACAGAGTAGCGATGGCCACTAATTTCGGGAATCTTTTTCTGATGTTCTTCTTGACCCTGCTGTTAACTAAACAGCATTGAGTAGGCCACACACCTGGACGCACTAGGCTTTGTTGGTTTGTCTGGAAAAAGTCAGATGATCACTGACCCTCCTCTGGAAGTGCATGGCTTTGTAATCCAGCAAGTTGGATAGGCATGTATTGAAAGAACATAAGCCCAGAACATCCATAAGGCAAATGGACACAAGGCCTATTCAGATACAAGAGACACTGTACATTCACAAGAGTACTTCAGTTCAAAGAAGGGCCATTGAGCACAACTCGAACTGGTGATTGGACTGTTCTAAACTTAGCACCTTGAATGGTGTCATCAGTGACTGGCTCATGGAGAAAGTGTTCCCATTACCTTGGCAGATAGTCAGAAGCTGAGCATCTCTTAGGAGCTCAGATAATTTTCACAGAAAGAATTGGTGGTTGTGTTCTAATTCTTGAACCCAAGACTTATTATAGTGGAAAAATTGCTTTGTCTAAAGTTTAATCTTTTATTATGACCTGTTTGGTACATTTCATACCATCTAAACAGCTAAACCCACTCTACGCAAAGTGGTTTCATGGACATCTGTGAAAGACCTTCCAGAATATTGGCTAATGTTAATAATTCTACCTAAAATCTCATTAAATGGAGATCAACAATCAACACTAAACATGGAGACCTATTACCCATGTCAATATAATACAATACTCCTTAATCCTGACTTTCCATATTTTCCAGAGTTAAATGCTGACAGTGTTCATAAAGAGAAATTGCAACAAATAAATACTTGTAAGCATGCATGTCCTTCACATAGTTTATTTCACTTTTAATGGAAGTTTAAGGTAACAAAGCTGAAGATACATATTTTTAAAGTAACTTTATGTTCTTTTAGATAAAACTTAGGTTCTCAATCCTGTGAATTCACGGTACTGTTGCCATAATTGAGTGATGGGTACAAATTGGGTTGTGTTCTTTATCTCCTAACTCTGCTTAGTAAGAGCACTACTTACCTTTTTCTTAACTTCTAGAAAATTGTAGTATTTCTGACATAGTGCTAGATCTGTAGACTTCAAAGTTGGAGTCCTTTGTCCACTGTGCATGATGTACTCCCCTCAGTGAACCTATCTCGTTGTGACACCCTCTGGTTTTTATTTCTACCAATATTATCTTTCCAGTGTCCCTCTAATTGGGCCTATGGGCACAACTCCCAGAAGGTCACTTGTTTCATGCTATTGGGGATGACACTGCACCCCAGTATATAGTCCACCAGGATATCCAGTCCCTACCTCCAACCTGCTCTTATCTCCATCTTTCCCTCTAGCTTTGTGATTTTTATTTTTTTTCCTGCCACCAGATGTCTTCAGAGTCTTCTGCATGCGGGTCTCCACTCCCCACATCTCTATCTCTGGACTTGACCTGCTACTTGCAGCACTGCCTAGCAGAGTGGTCACACCCAGCAGAGATGGATGCTTTGGACCTTCTCTTGTCTGAACACCGTCCCGTCTTTGACACTGTTGATCCCACCCCTTGACTCTGAGATCCCATTCTTGCCCACCTCTCCTCCTTACCCCATTGATGCCTCTCAGGCTGCGCAATCTTTACTGGGTCCCTTCCTCTGCCAGCCCCTGATATTCTCTGCCCTACGTTTTCATTCTCAGACCCCGTCTCTTTATTCCTCAGAGCAAATCTAGTCAACAGGGCTGTCTTCCATGTAGTTTCCAAATATGTATCATCACAGATCTTTTTGAGTTCCAGACTCCTCCTTTTGCCTACTGAACTGATCTTCCAGCTAACTCTTTGATGAAGCCCCTAGATGCCAGATGCAGATGCCTTTTATTCTTATCCTCACCCTTGTCCTTACCTTTGCATCCTTTTCCATCTTCCATGGTCCTCCTCACTCTTCAAATCCAGATATCGCTGAAGATGTGATAGCTCTATATCTCTGCTACTATCTGAACTCTCTACTCTCCTCCATCAACACCACTGAACTGTGGTAACTTTTCAAAACTTACAGTGCAGTGATTAGTAGCTGTCATTTCATACTCTGACCCCATGTTTTCATTTTTGTTAGTAAGGATACTGTAGTAATTAGACTGATGGAAAAATTAAGAGGACCACTTGTCATTCCAAGACAGGTATTTTTACCCATTAACCTCCCTACCCTTTCACCTGTTTAAAATCCATCAATTGGGGGGGGGGTGGTCTGGCTGGCTCAGATCAGTTAAGTGGCCAACTTCGGCTCAGATCATGATCTCACGATTCATGTGTTCAAGCCCGACGTCAGGCTCTCCTCTGTCAGCACAGCCTGCTTCAGATCCTCTGTCATCTCTCTGTCCCTCCCCTACTTGCACATTCTGTCTCAAAAATAAATGAACATCTAAAAAAAAAAGTCCTCCCTTGGATATAATTTAAAAAGTCTTTTGTTACTTGAATATCCCATCTCCTATTATAACCAGAATGGTTTGATTATAACGAATATACACTAACTCCCATTATCAGGTTAACTAATGTTTAAGCTCCTATATTAACTACTGTGACCATATACATATACCTTTTAATCTGAAACAATTAGATCTTAAGTGTACTATACTACTGTACTTAATTGTTCCATCACTTAAGGACTGACTTGTGTTTTGAAAAATGTTATTGGTCCTTCTTAATGTCATTTCCAATGTGTAGCTGTAGGGATTGTAAAAGGCCAACAACATCAGGTAACCTCTCTAACCTATTTGATATTTCCATATACGTTAGAGGGCATGATTATATTCATCCTTTATGATAGAATTCATACAACTGAGCATATTGGCTTTAGTCCAATAACTTTTACTTACCTGAAAAGGAAAAGTGTTGCCCCAGATTTAAAGCGAAACATAATGATAATTACGTTTACAAAAAAACAGTTCAATAGTTTGAACTCAGACAAGATTTTTTGAAAAATTTTTTAAAACTCTAATTAGCACAAGCTGACAGATAAAAATTAATGTTACTTTTGGATGTTGTAGGTTGCCTGACAAAAATCCCATTTTATAGAATTTAAAGGTTTGTGGATACAAAGTGAGAAATAGCTTGTCAGAGGTGATGGCATCAAAATGTAAAATATCTCCGTTAGTTTCAAAACAAAATTATTACTTGAATGTATTTTAATAATGCTTAGCAATTAAACCTGTGGCGTTTAAACACTCTGAATAATACTGAATCTTTGTATCTCCTCATAAGAGGAAAGCTACACAATATGGGGACTCATTTCACTCATTTAGAAAGAGCTGTAATAGGGCCTGGAGAGTGAAACCATGCACAGAACCTTCTAGGGTTACTCTGTCGTCCTGGATAGGAAGTCGGCGGACTTCAGTTCTAACTTCAGCTTTTGGTTGACTCACTTACCTTTCCTAAATACCTTATCCTCTTAAATAACAGATGAGTATTTTTTTATACAGTACAAAATGTGTGTGAATGTAAATTGGTGCTATTTTCTCACATCGGAGAAGGGGGGGGAAGCAGAGTACCTTTACAACGTAATTATTTGGCCATTTAACCCAGAGCTCCCCTCCTTTCAGCCTTACCATGCTAGCAAAAGAAAATACTTTTTTCCCTTGTTTTCCAAAATGTAAAGGAAGAAGAGACTGCAAAAGTCAAATCTTGACTGCCTGTCCCTAGGGCTTCAGTTCCCTGGATAATTTACTGTCCTTTCACTCTGGGTAATTTGTGTACAGTTGCCTAAAGAAACTGACACACACCCCCCAAACACACACACAGTGGGTTCCAAAATTTCAAACCATTTTCTTGAGCTAATTAGGTTCAGTCTTTTAGAAGAGGTACAGAAATGTTTTAAATAAAATCGGATTATACTAAGCACTTCAAAAAAAAAAAAAAAAGGCATTGAGGAAATAAGCACCCTAAATCTTTGACCTTTTTTTGTTGTTGTTTCTCATGCTATGTCGTTCTTTAAAGTTTGTAAATCATCTAAATAAAATGAAGGTACAACATGAGAACTTTTGCTGAGACCCTATTAAAAACATTTATTTGCTGAATGCATGACCTTATGCCTGACAAATAGCTCCAATAAGAGAACAAACCTGTTATATTAACGGTCTCTTGATATTCAGACTTTAAAGTCTAAAAGGCTTCCTCTTAAAATTATGCCCCACACATGGTATCCTCTTCCTCCTGAAAGTTGTTATATCCATCTTATGAAATGTCTTCTCATGCTGGAGAGCTTACAAGCATCTGACCATCTGAAAGCATTCAAGTCAAGAGTCTTCAAAATATGACATGAGGACTCTTAGTCTACCAAAGAGATCAAATCTAGATTACCCAGTGCATAATCTTGGGTAAGATAAAAGAATTCTTTCAAATGTGAGTGGCGTCTGTGTAAAACCTGTGCTTGGCCCATAAATAAGCGTAAAGGGCGTTATAAATGTGTCAGGAACTCCGGGTGATTGATCTGTGTTGGATGTATCATGAAAATAGACAGCCGGCACGAGGGTTGCTTCTCCGTGAAAATCGTGGTGGTAAACTGCCATATATGTCCCCGTTAGGGGCCTAGCTGATGTGATTGTGGATGTAACAACTTTACAGACTGGACTTTGTCTCTCTCTTAAGAGATCTTCAGTGTCTTTCTGTGAAGTCTAAATAAAACAGCACCTTGCTCTTGAGTCTCAAGCTGACTTTGGCAGGGAATCAGAACTGTTGCCAGCAATCTTTCCCAGTCCTAAATTCCAAATCCATCTTTCTCAGGGTGGTTGTCCTTCAGAAATCTGTTTAGAAGTAGATTTGTGCTAACCTGAAAGGTAAGGCAGGAATGCTGGTGTCGTAATACTACACGCCACGAAGGTTAAGGTGATAAATCTAAACTTAAAAGGAAAAGTCCCAGGCACATTTTCTTGTAAAATGATAGCAAACTCCCTGAGAAAAAATCTAGTGTGAAAAGCAGTGACTTTAACTTGCCTCTGACCATCCCAGTTGAAAACAATGGCTCTTGTGCTTGTGGAAGTAGGAAAGCTCTTGAAATAAACAAAGGCAAATGATTAAGTAAAGCAAGTAATAGCACTGTTGTTTAAACCACTCAGCCCATCCTGTATACGCCATTAGGTTCAAGATCTAGACCAGACCTAAGCAGAATAGCAGTGCAAAGATAGTCTGCATAACTTCTCTACTGGTCGGCAAACATTTATTCGGCACTTACTGTGTGCCTGCCATATACTGCTAAATGCCAGGTGATGATAAAGACAAGATACTCCTGCATGGAATGTTCTGTCTGTGGAAGAGAAACATTAAACAAATACCAATATGTAAGTTGTAATATCTACTGTTCGGCAATGAGAGACCAGTTCACTTTGTCATTTTGCTTGAGTCCCATATAGAATCTCAAGTTCTATAAATCAAATATATTCTATAGCATTTATAGCACATAAGTTTTAGCATATATCTGTAGTCATAAATCATTAAAATAGCCAAGTTATTTATGCCAGGCATTGAACCTAATATTAGGAATTTTTGGTTATTTAGTATTCAGTATCAAATGAAAGTTTAGGTTCCCATTGCCACAACTACTTGGTCATATTTTTCTTTTTCTTTCACCAAATGCTTCTAGTAGCGATATGGATCTGTTTTTACAGGAGCCCTCACTTATAATGGAGAGAGATGGAGTTTTCTCCATCTTTGGCCTTAAATCTTAATAGTCTGACCATGACTTTAGCCATAACAACTGCACGAAAAGGAAGGCCTTTGGCAAGCTGGAAGCACTCACAGGTTACTTCAAATGCTGTCTTGCATCGGCCTTAGCGTGGCCTGTTAGTTCAAGCCCTAAAAATAAACGCCTATTAATCAACTAATGGCCATATGGGTGGACTAGCTCTGACTACAGCAGGGACCCCAGTCTAACCCCATGCAATAGCTTGTCTTATGTCACCCAGGATGAGGCAGTTTGCAGCTAGAAATGCCTGAAAAAGACCATCACAAGCTTAGCTGAATGTTTAAAATAACCTCCGTTAACTCCTCTCCACACTGACAGATGGCTTTCAACTCGATGGACTCAAGCCACAGCACCAGCCCCAGTGGCCTTTGTGGGGCCAGCCTGGAGGCCACAGATTTGTAAAGCAAAACTACCGGTTCCATGCAGCTCTTACCTTGCTTTTAATTAAAAAAACAAAACAAAACCAAAAAAGGGAACTCACTCCTGGAAGTCCTTATCTTCATAAAATTTGGCTAACAGCCTCCTGTTAAGTTAAAATGAGGTTGCTGTGTAAGTCACTAAGGAAACTCAGCCAGTGGCCTCATGCCCGCTGACTTCTCAAAGAATACAAATTGGAGGAGCCCCATGCAGCGGAGCTGTGACTGTTTACATACACCTACTTTGTCCCAAAGACTCCGGAAAGTTGAGCTCAGTATGGTTTTAAGGCTTTTTTTTCTCCTTGAATGGCAGGTTTTTTTTTCCTATATGAAGTAGAAATGTGGGTGGAGGGGGGAAAGATTTGTCTTAATGTATACTTTCCTTTAATGTGTTTACCCCCAAATAAGTGAGCTGTAGTAGATACTTTGGCCCTGCAAAAGTAAATATTTAGCTCAGAAATTCCACACAGAAACGCAGCCCGGGGTGTTTGGATTTCATGAAAGTGGATCACCCTGGGGCAAAGGGCTGGTGTGCAGGCAACATGGAATTGGTAGGAATAGGCTGGCATGTCATCCCCTCGGCCCTCAAAATGCCTGTCAGCTAGACGGCGGCCCTCGGGCCCTTGACAGTGCCCCTGCCACGGCCTTTTCCAGCTCTATCTTCAGCGATGCTCATAGTTGGGTTTTTCCGCCCCCCTTGACCTTCTCTGTACTGCTCCAGAAGCCTTCAGCTGCTTCTCAGTGCTTTTTCTGCACATGCCTGTCCCTCCACGGGAAGAATTGGCCCTTACTCGGTGAGCCTTGGTTTCAAGACTTAGTCCAAAGGTCGCCTCCTCTCTGCCCTGGGCCTTCCCTGACCTTATCTGGGCTGTCACAGGACCCTCTGTACCATTCTCTGAAGACCCTGGTCTCCTCTTCATACTACCTTTTAACCCACTTGTCTCCCTGACTATTGAGAGCCCCTGGAAGGACCGCGACTACGTCCATGGCCGCTGTGCGTCCCTGGAACAGAGCATCCTTTCCAGGAAGGCGGAAGGTGATGCGCTCTCTGTTCTGCAGTGAGGACAATAGGGAGGCTACGGGCGCCTGGGGACGGGAACACCAGACATAGGCTGTAGGTCTTAAAACACTTGACATCTGAGAGCCTGTTTCCTCAGTTATCAAATCAAAATACCACAGTTTTGAGGATCAGATCTGTTCCTGTATGCTGAGTGAAAGTATTTCAACAACTCTGAAGTGTGCTGCCCACTGCCGGCCGAAGATAGAACCAGAGTTCACTAACCTGTGTCCTGTCTTTTGAATCCAGCCCCACAAATTTGTCCACACTCACATGATTCCTTCACACGTTACTTAAAAGAAAAACAAACAAATCAAACAATCTGCCCTTAGTCATATTTCTTTCCTACAATTGTCTGATAAAGCCGCTTCAACCACTAGAAGACAAAGGGACTGGCCACCTTTAGAAACTGGTACTTGCCCTCAGCTTCCTGAGGACCCATTGTGTGGCTCCCATCTGCTTTAAGAGCCAGGATTGAAACCCCAGAAGTCTGGGTGGGTGGGTGTGTGAATTGAGACAGTCACAAACAGCAGCCATCATCTGTTTTCTAAGTCAGGAGTTTCCTTCAACCTCTCCAGAGTCGAGCTGCTACTAGTTCATGTTCAAGGTTGTTCCTTCATGTTTTCTTTTCTTAATAAAACCATTTGTCACAAAGAAGATCTATTAAGTCTGGTGAGACTCTTCACAATGCTCTTGTTCTAACAGGAAATAGTTGAGGATAAAGTCCAATGAAGTCTCCAAGACCCTACCTTGAAACTGCAGTGTGTGCAGCCCCTTTTGGTCATATAACCTGAGGCCTAAATGTGGAAATAGCACAGCAGTGTCCTGTCATTGAGAACAGGAGCCCATATTTAAATAAAACGAGTCACTAACATCACTTGGGTTTTCTGTCAAGTGTCTTTGGGAGTAGTCTCCTGGTCACATGATGCTGATCAGGCTTGCTTTTTAAAGGCAGGGATGACTGTGAGGTGACCTTTCCTGCTTTCTGGCTGAGAAGCATCTAGTCTAGTTAAAAATGTAAGATGTCTGACTCTCCAGTACTTTCTACCCCTCAGTGCTTCATTTTAAGTTTTCTCCCTGGGTCATGAAGTACAGTGCTTCCTAGAGCTGTCTGGATTAGTACTTGAACGGTCCAGTTGTCTTTTGTTAGTGGGCTTATTTCCAGATGTCTGGACACAAGTCTACCCATTCATGGGCTGGGGAGGTGAGAACAAGGGCTGAGGAAGTTTATTGGGTAGAGTTTTTCTGATGGGACAATAATGAACATATATAAAGTGTTGTAAAGCTTATTCTCACATCTACCTTGACTCGATGCAAATACTAGGATACCTGCTTTCTAGATAGACCGCTAAGACCTGGGACGTTCAAAATGGGAGGTACATGAAGATGGTAATCTTGCAGCCTCCACATTTTGGAGAAGAAACAGGACTTCTCCTACATGAAGAGTCTTGTAGTAAAGCATTTGTAGTGAAACTAGACCTACTGGAACTTAACTAGAGTTTGGGATGGGAAGGGGTTTGGAGTGATGTAAATTTTTTTTATATATTTGTTTATGGAGTGATGTTTTAAAGGATTTAAGCATGTTCAAGAGCATAGCTTAGCTATTCAGAGGGAGCGCTACATGGGACAGATCTGGGCTCACATCTTGGCCACTTTGGCACTTCATCCCCTTGTGTGATAAGGTACCCTCCTCTCCACATCGCTATTTTCTCTTCAGTAAAATGTCACTATTAGTACTTCCTACATCAGTTCATTGCGTATATTAAATGAATGTGTGTGAAGTGGTTAGTACAGTGTTCGGGCACAGGAAAGTACTCGTGTCCCTTCTCTTCATCAACAGATAAGTAGAGCCCAATAATCATTCTCTAACCATTAAAAGCACTAATAGTAGCTGCACATAAAACTTCTGTTCTAAGTGAGATAGTGAAGGGGCTCCTAGATGGATCAGTCGCTTGAGAGTCTGACTTCGGCTCATGCTCAGGTCATGATCTCACGGTTCATGAGTTGAGCCCCACATCAGGCTCACTGCTGTCAGCATGTCAGCACAGGGCCAGCTTCAGATCCTGTCCCCCTCCCTGCCCCTCTCCTGCCTGTGCTCTTCCCAAAATAAAACATAAATGAGATCATGCATACAAAGAGCTCAGACTAGTTGGCACATAGTGATAGTTCTGTAAGTACTAGCTGCTATGATTATAGCTATTGCAAGAAGTGACTATCATTTTTACCTAAAGAAAGGAGTCAAACCATCTGTATCCCCTACCAGTTAGAGATGAGGACTGTACCACTATGTCAGTCAAGTGTTGTTTGAACCTAGGTGACTGGAGTCAGAAATGGGGTTAACGACAGGGCATTACATTTCCTAGAATACATAGACTGCAACTCTACTTGTATTTAGAGGGGGACCAAACAGAACAATTACTCACAAAGCCCAAACCTGGAGAAGGACTCAAAATGCAAAGAATGAAAGATCAGGTATTTTCCACTGTGGGCCCTGCACGCAGCCCACACCTTGCCCAGGAGGGCCCGCCAGCCCTCTCTATCAATAAGGTCTGTGTGCAGGTGACCGCCAGCTGAACTCCCCTGCCGTGTGTCTGTCTGCTCCTGGCGGTCCTGCCGACCTCCCTGTCCTGTTGGTAACTGTGACCCGGGGCTGCCCGGCATGCCTTTTCTCTCACTTGGAAACTTCCCCGGTTCGGCCTCATTCTATGGCTCCATTAACTAAATAGCGCCTTTCCATACAAAATCAGGTAGCATCTTTATAGGCTTAGATCTAAATTTTTGTAACTCTAGAGTTGACCTGCAAACTTCATTTTCATAAGAAAATGAGAATATGTGCTATATTCTTCTCCTGAGCCCAATTTTCTATTTCTATTTTGTTGTTTCACTGTACCTGCCCCTTTGGTGCAGAGGCCAGAGTTATAAATAAATAAAAAGCCTCACACCCACATAGAGCATCAGACTCTCCTTGTCTTAAAGGAGCGCTATTGAAAAGGGCAGAGAGCTCTGAGGGCTGGCGTGTGGAGAAAGAGCAGAGGGGTGAGGAACGCACACGGGCTGCTCCTGCTGAACTCAAGGATGATCCAGCACCAAGGGATGGTGTTTGTGGTTCACGGAGTGCAAACCCATGTGTCATACACAAATACCGTTCACTGTAATAGTCTGATATCTCTTCACTCATCTTAAACACCGTAAGGTATTTGGAAAGGGAGGAAGAAGTAAAACAGATGAACCTGCTGAGATATGGCCGGGAACAGTAGTACTTCACTTTGAGTGACATTTTTACAGCCTTATCTTCTAGATAAAAGCTACTGTAAACAAAAGCCTACCTAAACTGATGGTATTTAAAGGACTTGAGAGCCACCTGTGTGTAGCAAGTGGCTCCTGAATGTTTAGTTTTTCTTCTCAGCAGGTAGTTCCTACCCATCTCTCTCCAGTACCGCAAACACCAGTGTAGGATCCCTTCCAGGGAGGAGCAATCTGGCTTCCTACCAGGTTTTAGACCACAGCATCCTCTCCCTCAGAAACAACCTGGAAAACAGACTCCTACTAGGACCTCTGTGACTGGCTCTCCAGATTGTGCAATTTAGGCATATTTTTAAGGCTCATCTTCTCACCTTTAAAAACTATCTGGGCGTGTCTAGGTGGCTCAGCCCATTAAGCGTCTGACTCTTGATTGCGACTTCAGTCGTTCATGATGTCCCAGTCCTGAGATCAAGCCCCGCATCAGACTCATGCTGGGCATGAAGCTTGCTTAAGACACCCTTTCCCTTTCTCCTTCAAAAAAAGAAAGACTTTGGGGTGCCTAGGTGGCTCAGTCGGTTAAGCGTCCAACTCTTGATTTTTGGCTCAGGTCATGATCTCATCACTTGTGGGTTTGAGCCCTGCATTGGGCTCTGTGCTAACAGCACAGAATCTGCTTGGGGTTCTCGCTCCCCCTTTTTCTCTGCTCTTCCCCTGCTCGCTCTCTTTCTCCAAAATAAATGAACATTTAAAAAATGCCTTTCCTTCCCTGTATGGGGGGGCGGGGGAGAAGGAGGAATCCTTTGCTGTGGCTGTTTCTCCTGGGGCAGGAGCTCTACCTGGTATTTAACCCATGGATTCGTGTATATGCTCAGCCAGCATTTCTTGGCTGACTCCTATGGGCTACTGAAATACAAGTTGCCTTCATGGGGTTTATATTCCAGAAGTGTCTGATAACTGCAAGGCCAAATGATTCATATTTTATCTTACTCCTAAGCAGCATTTGTTTATGGTTTTCTATTACCTGGCCACTTTTGCTAATGGCCTAGCTGGTTCCAACTCCTAATTTGACCCCTCTTTCCAGCATCTGCCTTTGTGGACCTATGAAACTGGGAGGTTTGCTTTTGAGGACTATGTTGACCAAAGATTTTCTTTTTTCACCATGAAATATTTATTGTAAGAGAATTTTAACTACCCATTTAGAGCAAGTTGGGATTTGACATACCTGAAGCCTTATGTCACGTTTGGTTAATGATAGATTTATAGGGCAACATGCATCAGCCTTAATGCTTGAGCTCTTTGACTTCGCCAAGGTTGAAAATTCCAATAATTTCTTATTTCAGGCAGACTTATATATCCAGAACATATAAATCTTTGTGCCTTAAGATAAATATCTGACTGAACTCTGGGTTACCCTGTAATCTTTTGGAGAACTGAGCCAAGAAAGAGGAGACCCCATTCCCCCTCTACCTCATAGTAAAAGACTATGTGATAGTGCATATTTGGACTTGGCAGTATTTATGTACAAAACTCTTTATTTTATAACACATTCCTAATTCCTAATACTTACACAGGTAGAAATAGGAAGTCCAGAAATAACGGCAAAGTGGACCAGAGTGAGTCTGTGGTAGACTACCTAGTGAACACCAAAAATGGGCTATTGTGCTGCCAGCCAAGGCTTTCCTGTTACCACTATTCATTATGGTCGTCATATCAATTATAAATTCCTTGGCATCAAACACTAAATCAGCTGAAATGATGGGCTTGTCTTTGGCATGTTTCCCTGGGGAAATAACTAAGAAAACGTAATAATTCACACAACCAATCTTGTAAAGTACCCCAACTTTTGGAGGAAGGCTGGGGTATAAATTCTAGGTAGATAGAATTTGCACCCAAGGTCCCCCTGAAGTGTTCTCACTCCAAGTATTTAAATGGTTTCAAAGTAAACCTGACCTTGGGTACTGTGTGACTTTGAGTTTAGGCATTTGATGTCTCATCTTCCCATCTGAAGAAGTGTATTCGATATGTCCACATTTGAAACAAAATCCAGAGCGATCAGACTTAAGTTTTACCCTCCAGTTTCTCAATCGGGAGGATTCGCTTCTCAAGGAAGTAACTGAACTGCAATGTATGCATCTGACTCCATCATCGCCTGGAGTCTCTCCGGCCCCTAACCCCGCTCTTCCTTCTCTGCTCAAAAGGTGAGTCTGTAATGGGGAGCATTAAAATGACCATTTTAGGAATAAACACATCTTAGCTGAGAACTCCCTTAGGAAGACTTCCAGAATAACACATCGCTGTAGTCTACTGTGGACCTTTTATCATTTCGTGTGTTCAGTTGATAACTTCTATCTTAAACTTTTAAAATGTAGAAGCAAAATCTATTCACATCATTAAAATTTGAGTTGTAAGCAATTTAAGAAAAGTCTTTTGTGACTTGTACTTTATGCAGGATGTGTTCACCGACTTCTGTGTAATTCTGTTTTTTTGTTACAAAATATTAAACACCTTTAAGGGAAAATAACGTAGTCCACGGACATCCTGCATCACTGGCAACTTACATGGGACATAGGTTTGAGCTTTTTAAGTTTTAAAAATACTCACATGCAAAAGAAACATTTCCCAGAATCCTTGTGCCTAGTATTAATTACAAAAAATGTGGGTTAAACTCTTATAATGGTGACCTTCAGAAGACATTTTAGATAAAGATGATGAGATCATTCATATCTCAATACTTTACTGTGCCCAGTTTGTTTTTGGTCCCTTTTATTTTCTATTTGCAAAGTTCTTCATCAGCTCCCATTTATCTAGGCAAAAGAACTGGAGCCCGGGGGACATGCAATGAGCCAGGGACAGAGTTGGAGAATTGGTCATGACCTCGTAAGCTGTCCTTTTCTGTGAGGCCACACACACAAGCTTGTGTTTAGGTCCGTGTGTGTGTACACATTGTTCCTAGGTAAAATGTACAGAAGCTGACCCACCACCAGGAATAAGCATTTCTCCAAGAAAACAGATAATACAGAATAAAGACAAAATAGCTTCTGCCATTGTTTTCTATCCCAATCATCCGTTTTCCTCTTGTGAGAGGAGATTTACAATAGGTTAGAGAAACTGGAAGTATGGAATCTAAGTATACCCAACACAGGACAAAGTGGAGTGGAAATTAAGCACTTTTCCAGGCAATTTAATGTCAACATGAAAATGCCAAGTTACATAAACATCAAGGAGAATTTCAGGTGCTTGTGGTTGTATATTTATATACATTTTAAATTTTCATCAAAATAATGTATTTTCTGTTTATTTTCTATGTGTCATAAAGGCCTGAAGTGAATCAGTATTGATATTTTTTTCCCTTTCTATTTTCAAAATTCTAGTGAGTTGATGTTACAGAGTTGCAATTTTAATAACCAAGATCTAGGAATCGAATGAGAATATTCATAACTAGGGTTGTCTTTCTTTGTTCATTTGATTTTTGCAAACAGGCCTTCCAAGCCAAAAAATAAACAACCAAGTTATATTTTTATTTCATCTCTAGAAACTACAGAAAGAGTATTTGCATTGTGTATTGACCATAGTGCCAGAACCTTTAGGATACTATATTCATGATCACTAATCTATTACTGTACACATTTACACATAGGCATAAATACACACAACGCATATAAACATGTGCAAGCATATTTCACTTGGACTGAAAAGTTATTTACAACTCTGTCTGGAGATACATACAACAGTGATTAACAAGTGCATAGCCAATCTACAACACGCAGATTAAAACTAAATAAACAGTGGGAGAGTTTATTTTAAAACAATTACAAGATGTTTTATATTTCTCCATTGTTCTGAACTGCGTGTTTGAGAATGCATCCTTCATAAAAACCACATGCAAGTCTTTGATGATGAAACAATTGACTTCCAACAGCCACATGTCTGCACACATCCTCAGATCGCCCAGAGCCCACACAGCAACTCAAAATGTGTGTGTGTGTGTGGGTGGTGTACACAGAACCTGTGTGTGTGGGTGTGTGTACACAGAACCTGTGTGTGTGGGTGTGTATATATACATATATACATATACACACCCACACACAATTTTATCTATACTGTGCTGTTCTTTTGGAGAAGGGTTTTCTGTTTGCAAGTTGAATTAAAAGATTCAGGTTAGAAACAAAGATTTGAATCAATACAATTGTTTTTTTGGTTTTTATTGTTGGATAAAGACCCTCATGAATAAGAAACTTGAGTAACTCATCAAATCATTCCATAGTCCTCTTGTCATCTTTCAACTAAAACTTGTGTCAATCCAAATTTATATTGTTAGAACCCTCATGCATCGAAAATCCTTTGTTTTGTTTTAATGTTTTTCAGAGACAGACAGGGTACAAGCGGAGGAGGGGCAGAGAGAGGGAGACAGAATCTAAAGCAGGCTCCAGGCTCCCAGCTGTCAGCACAGAGCCCACTATGGGCTTGAACTCACGAACCACAAAATGACCTGAGCCAAAGTTGGGTGTTTAACCAACTGAGCCACTCAGGCACCCCAAGAATCCCTTATGTAATCATGGTGATTCAGCTCATTAAAGAATATTAGGTCAATTTCACAAGTTTCCCTTACTGTGTTGAGGGCACATTTTGTGGTAGTACATGAATTCCACCACCCTTCCATTTTACACCGTATTGCCAAAAGAGAGAAAAAGCTTCTGATTCTGAAAAATACATAGCGATTTTCTCATAGGGCTGAAGACAAACACAGATAAGCCAAGTTAGTGCCACAATCATAAGCTACATCTCTATCCGGGAGGTATTTTAGGAGCAAAAATAGGCCTTTGGGGTTCACTGCATCAACCCTGCTTAGCAAGTCTGAACCTTTTCTGGGAAGACAAATCTCCACCTGCTTTGCTCACGTAGAACTGTTGCTTCCCTCGGTTTTCCTCATAACTTATTCCAGCTGTTTGTTTCCATTTACATGAACAGGCTGCGGCGTGTTCTGGACTTACTCCTCTTCCCTCCTGTTTAGTTTTTGCCCCATAACTTGAGTCCCCTCACAGTGGGAAACCTTGCTCTTCTCTGAACTTTGTGCAACGATTCAGTAATTCCTGTTCCCCGGTTTACTGATTGTCAGATGCTTTAAATATGCTCCCTCAAAAGTAATCATTCTAATTTCTTCTACCTTTTCCATATACTTCCTAAACATAGTGACAGTAAAATTGAAACGAGTAGCTAGATAAACTTTTTAGTGTGAAACTATTGACTTCACACTTGAAGAATTATTCCTTGTAGACAGGTGAATCTCAACTCCTATACTGGGCTTTTGACTAGTCACCTGTCTTCCAGGCGTTGTAAATATTTTTCAAAGTTGAATGACTGTTAGAAATTGCTGTATAAATACAAGGCATGACAGACCGTATGGGGTACCGGTTATAAGCACAAGCTTTAGAACCAGACTTCTGGAGTTCACAGCCTTTTTTGTGCCTCCTTATTTTCTTCCTTAGAATAGGGACAATTCTAGGTTGCTTGTGAGCATCAAATTAATCTGTATGCCTAAAAGGGTATGCAACACCGCCTGGTGGAGCCTCAGCATCAGGGACTAACAGAATGGTGGGGACTGCAGCAAACCTGAAACGTAGGTCTTGTTGAAAGGGGGCAGTTGTTACTTAGCTCCCGCTGGTTGTTGCCAAATCCACTAACTTCCCAAAAAAATACTGAGTGTGCAGGATTTTGTGTAAATAAACTTTTATGTCGACTCCTTTTTTTTTAATTGATGAAAGCTCAGCTTCGATTTAGGAGATCCAGTCACAGAAATGTCACCCATTGGTAAGGAGGCTCATTCCATGTTTTCAAAAGCTACATCTATAGGAAAATTCTTATTCATGTTGAATGAAGACCCAATTCTTGGGAGAGTTTGGACACTGGCCTGAAGTCTGTGCTTGAGAACTATAGTGGGAATCTAATCACTTCTTCCCAGGAGTGCTCTAAAAATCAGAGGCTAGTGAATTACAATGTTACCACCCTATGTGCTTATTTCTACATCACACATACTGTTGTTCTAACAGTTCCTCAGATATCTTAGGGTTCTCTTCTGGATCAATTCCAGACCAGAGAGATTCCTTAAAACTTGACAGCAGCCCTGCAAACCACTCTAGGCATGGTCTAGCCAGTACAAAGGGCACTTCCTCTCTCTTTCTGGTTAAAGCCTAATAGGATGTCCCTGTGATAGACTGATGGCTACCTCAAAGTGAGACAGTCACAGACCCTGCAACCAGACTGCCTTGGAGTTCCAAAGCCAGTTCCTCCACTTCTTAGCTCCAGGACCTTCAGCAAGCCACCTAATTGCTCAGTGCCTCAGTTTCTCCATCAGCAGGATGGGGACATTGATTGCACCTGCCTCATTGAGTTGCCCTGAGAATAGAATGGGTCGGTCTGTGGAAAGCACTTAGAAACAGTATCTAGCACATAGCAAGTGCGCCAAACATGATGATAAACATTGTTACTGTTACTATCATCCCCACGATCCCAAAGTAGGCCATCCACCTGGTCCTTGGTTACTAATAAAAACGCCAAGCCATCGTAGTGGCGGAGTCCTGCCAACATGCCTCTCTTGAGACGGCCCCTGGTTCGGTGACCAGCGCAAAGCTGTCTGATCCGATTAGGAACTTCGTGTTGTCCACGCTGTCCTTGAGAGGAGCTGTTGGGCACCGTGCTAGGCCTGGAGAACATGCGTATAAATAAAATATATGGTCTTGGCCCTCAGCGAGGTCACGATGTAGCAAAGACCAGTGGTGCAACAGATAATCCCTGGAAGACCCATATGCCCCAAAGCCACCACAGGGTCCCCAGCTTTCATTCCACAGTCTCCTGTCTAACTTCTCTAAATCCTCTACAATAAGAGGAAACCAGAGAAATGCATTTCAAACACGTCTATAAGGTGGTTGTTACTTACGAGGAACTTTCATCTTTCATATATACCCTCCAAGTCTGTCCTGGCTCTTGACTTTCACCTCCCCATTTGTTTTGGGAGGGATTTATTTTTGCAGATTTGGCAGCATTTTATTTGCAAGCAAAACTACTTGTTTAAAAGTCACTTGTGTTCCCAGTCTCTGTGCCACAAGAGTTTTTAAAATCCATTTGGATGGAGTCTTTGATCTTACTACTGGACCATGAGTATAGTAACCTGAAAATTACAGTCAACCTTGAAATGTGTTGACAGAGTCGATTCAGATACCCATAGACATCCCCTTCCAGGATGGTGGGGAGGGACTGCCATCCCAGGGGCGGGCCAGCCCTCTGCTGTGCACATTTCCTCAGACCCAAGGACTCGGTTTTCCTTTAAACGCCCTTAATAGTCTCTTTGATTTTTATTGGTCACAAAGGTTATGTTTGCCTTCCCAGTGATCTCTGTCTTGTCTAGTAGTACCACAATAAATAGAAACAGGCATCAAAGAGGTGAAATCCACTCAACCCACAAGCAAATACTTGACCTACATAAAAATTTCCTGGTCCTGTTTTCTCCCTGGTTTACACCTTTTCAGAAGGAAATGCTAGACTTGGATTGCTTGGTTTTTTAAAAATATCAATTAAAAATGTTCCTTTCTGTTCAGATAACCTAGGAACTGATTTTATAAAGTTGCTTACTGTGGTCAGCCTCTTCATAAACAGATAGCTTGCAAGAAGGCTATCTGGCCAGCATTTGCTAATCCCTAGATCCTGAATTTATTGCAGGTAAGCTCAGAAATACACTAAAGGAGGTATGGGGGATAAGGCCAGATCTTTTGTCATTCAGTGTCCAAATTTGTCACCTGTTAAGTCCCTATTATCTGTGTCATTCGAAGAACACCTAATTGGACAGCCTTTACTGCCAATTGCCATTTGCAAAGAGAAGTGGTGTTGCCTTGTTTCTCATTAAGCACATATCTTGAGAGCTTTTGAGCCCTGTGAGAGGGCTAATAGTGCCTAAGTGAATAGAATTCCACCTGAAAGCTAAGAAACAAAAGCTTAGATGGTAGAGTCACCTGAAGCCTCACTACTCCTATATACTGGGAATAATCCACAGATCCATGACCTTCCCATCAGGGAGTCCTAGCAGCGAGCCACTGCAACAAAATGTTCAGATTCACAGTCTTGCAAAACCTTTTCCAGTTGCAGATTTCATCTATTGCCTCACAAGTGAGACAAACCCATTTTCATGGGCATTGAGGTGTTCCCCAGCCTGGCTGTTCTGCCTGGAAAATGCCATTCTAGTAAAGAGGTGTCACGCTTTGTGTCCTTTGGCGTATGATTTAGCTGTTCAGGGGAAGTACAGGCTGCACTTGCTCTCTCGGTGCTGGTGGCATGTGTTTTTGTTTTATTAATCTTTAAAATACTGAGCTTGTTGTTTATGACCTCCATATATTCTTTTGTTCTTTTCCATGACTGGTTAGATCACATTTTTCCCCCTCCCTTTGTTTAAAAAAAAAAAAAATTAGTGCCTTTCTGAAGAACATCATGGTCTCCTGAATGGCTGCGTAATACAGTGGATGGATGTGTGGGGCTCCCTGTTAAGTCTATAGAGACTATGACTCGGCTGCTTCCCTGATACGAAATTTCAAGGCTTCTCAGACAACACAATGGCAGACCTTCGTGCCCTTCCCAGACTTTTGACAAATCTGAGATCTTTTGATACTAATCAGAGCTTTTTTGTAAAATAGTGATACCCAATGGTATATGTTTCCATTGCAAACAATTGTTAGTACAACTTGCTGAGAAACCCTCAGTTAAATGGCGGTAAGGTCTCATCAGGCTCCTCCGCGGCCAGCTCCCATGGCAAGTAAATATCAGCGAGCCTAGTGCTCCACGGCCAGCTCACTGCACACAGCCCCTGTGTCCCCCGGACCCACTCAGCAGATGGGTTGCCATTCTGTCCAAAAGGTTTAATTAATCTTGCATACAACTTGACTACCCTACTGATGTGAATCCCCAAGTAAACTGTTCCATGACATCCAACTGAACTTGGTCCTGTGCATATAGTATCTTGCAGCCCATCTTGCACTATTAGTTTTGGCAAGGACACTACAGCATATAATAAATCACGGAAGTAGAAAAGCTTTTTGGTCTAACGTGCCTCAGCCTGCCATAATGTCAGAATACAGAAAGCAGTTCTGTTTTTAGACATCCTTTTACTAACCCAACATTCATAATTTATGATTTCACTGTAAAATTCCTGCAACATGACACCAAAAGTAGTGCTGCCCTTTAATTAACTACTGTCGGTAGAAAAAAAGGTGAAACTGATGTGCAAAACCTCTGTGTGCACAATGATTGATAGTGATTACATCTTTATGAACCCAGCCTAGAGGTCTCAACTTCCTGATGGGTGAAGTTGTCCATAGGGCTACTTCCTGAGTCTGCAACTAACCAAATTGGAGATACTGTGGAGGCACAATTTTAGAGATTGAGGATTTGAGCAGCATCTGTCTATACTTCATGGTCGACATGATCTTATCCATCTTCATAAGAACCTATGACCAAATCATGCTATGCTCATCTTTAGGCTATACACAGAGAGGAAGGGTCAGAGATAAGGTCTCTCTGAAGGATCCCAATTGTCATTTGGATTTTTTTTAAGGAGTTTTTTTTATAACGTTTATTTTTGAGAGAGACCCAGAGCATGAGCAGGGGACGGTCAGAGAGAAGGAGACACAGAATGAGAAGCAGGCTCCAGGCTCTGAGCAAACGGTCAGCACAGCCCATCGTGCGGCTCAAACCCACCTACTGTGAGATCATGACCTGAGCTGAAGTCGGCCACTTAACCGACTGAGCCACCCTGGCACCCCTTTAAGGAGTTTGAAGAGTAGATGACCAAAGGGACTTCTGACCCCCTTAGTATGTGTATAGAACATTCTAGCCTGAGGAGGTCCTTGGCCTGTTCCACTTTTTAAATAGAACATACTTTTGTTTTCCTTGGTTGAAAATAGGCAAGGAGTGCAAAGTAGCATTAGGAGATAAAATCCCAAGTCTGGTGCTCCCCAACAGTAACTTGTCACTGTTAAGACTCTGGCTTTATCCTTCATCAGTTAAGTACTCACATCAACCCAAGTTGAACCCCTTACTGTCAAGTGCTGAGGATGCAGTGTATTTGCAATCCCTCAGTTCCTTGAAAGGTAATAAATCTGAGATCATAGTAGTACTTTTATGAAAATAAGCTCCTTGCCATAAGTTCAGCCCTCAGTCACAAGTGTAGCAACCAAAACAAAAACTTTGTGAAATGATGTCCCTTAATCATCCTTGCAATGCCTCAAAGATTACCATTCTCAAGCATTTTGTTGCTCCAATACACACATGTTATTTTCTCATGTCTTTGCAGATTTGGGCCGGGCTTAGTCATCTATTGGTACGGCTTTATCCAGGAACTGGACTGTAACCGGGAAAGAGGTATCCTGCTCAAAGCCTGTTTCCCCACGGACATTGTCACCTTATGCCATAGCCTAGCTTGACCTCGATGATCCTGGAAGAGAAGCCGGGAGGAGAAGGTGAATCCGGAAGCAATTTTACTTCCCTGCAGCGTAAACTCCTGGCAGCATCTGCCCTGAACTTGAGCTGAACTCGGGCTGCCTGTGGCTACGCCACTACCTCTTTAGACAAACATATCAAGAGTTTCTGTTTTCCTTCATCCCTTGCTGATGTGAACAGCCAAGAACTACGACCCACCCACTCATTATCAGCATTTCTGTCTCTGTCAAACAGTTAGTTTACAGATAGTCATAATCTTTTTTCCTTCCGGATGATTTCTGCTCATATACTGAACAAAAGAAATGTGGAATGTGGAGACTTGAAAGGTGTGACTTTTTTTTTTTTTTTTTCAATTCTCCTCTCAGTTCCCGAACCACCCTCTTATTTTTTTTCCCTGAAGTCTCCATTCACTTTGTCCCTCCTCACCTCCCCCGGGTCTGCCTCGTACCCTCACAGGCACCCAGTGTTGCATTACCATCATGGAATAATCTAGCACAATCCTAGCAGAAAGGAAGAGAGAGAGCAAAACTAGATTTTCTGCTATCACCTACCAGGCTCCAGTAGACCTCGATGGTAGCCTCTGCTATTTTTGTCCAGGCTTTACGGTTTCCTGGCTTCCCTGGCATTGAACCAAGCTGAAAAAAAATACTTGATGAGAATTTCCTCTTTTTATAATACTTACTTGAACACCAAAGATTTTCCCTTTATCTCATGTAAGAGTATTGGTTACTTTGTGTCTAGTAACCACACTCCTTTGGGGGCTAAAGGGAGACCATTGAAGCGTGGTGCCAGCCTGGGTAAAAGTTTATTTTTAGACACGGCTACTTTTTGGTATATATGGTAGTCAGTATCTTAATGTGTATAATTTTTTACAAGCTCATTTTGTGCAAGGCTTTGTATCTGCATTTATATGACATAGTAATTACATAACAATCATATAATTTAGGACTAGAAATGTTCAGCTTTGAATGAATTAAGTATACCAGAAATAAGCCTAGAGTGATTTCCAAATAAACAAAATCAAAGGGATTTTATTTGCTTTAATTTACTCATTTTTTACACTGCTAACCAAATTTCAATATAAAGCAAAACAAATTCATTAAAACCTATCATTGGGGAGGTTAAAAATATATCTATACCCAAAAATATACTTAGAAAATACCTGTCCCCATGTTGGAAATTCATTATATCTTTTATAATATTGGAGAGATGAAGTTGGGAAATATTAACAAACAGAACTTCTGCAAACACCTCTAAGTTATATACATTGCTTGTTTCTTTCAAAAGACTAAACATGCCATTTGTACCCTGTTCATCTTGTACCTAAAAAGGTTTGCAGGAGAGTCTGCCAGGTGCCTTTCCTTTTGAAGGACACAAACACGTCCAGTCCAGACGTGCGTGTTTTAACTCTGTCATTGGTGGTACCAAAAAAAAAAAAAAAAAAACATGAAATGGTGAGGGGTCTCTGGCAGACTTCTGTCTCAGTGTAAAATTATCATCATGCAGGTTTTGCGAGTGAAATAGAATCACCTGAAACTCACACACTTAATACAAAAACTTAAACAGTTTCATGGCATGCTCTAAACTGCTTTTTCCTTCAAGAATAAATGACCTGTATCTGCACAGATGTTGGAAAACTTAAACTCTTGTCAAGGATTTGTTGGTTTTACATTAAAATGATGATGAAGGTGCACAAATAAATTAAAAAAAAAAAAAAAAAAAAAACAGAAGAGACCCTTGTACTTGGTATTTGTTCTTCTACCTGGTGCCTTAACATGATATGTTAGAAAGAGTTGGTATTCTCTCTGGCAACGGCGCCAACTCCTCTTCATGAATGAGATCTTAAAATGAACGAAACCACTCAGCCGTACATGGGATGATAAAGTTTTCAGTTTCAAAACTAAGCTGCTTCCCACACGAAACGAACGCGATTATTCTGCCTACTCCTCTTCAGCTGGACGGGTATGAGAGACAGGAGGAGTGTTCCTAGATTGGAAACTCGAAGCCTCCTGTCCTTTCTTCCTTTTATGGTAGGAATCTTTATCTGTGTTATGCTGGTATGTGCTGTTTGCTTGTTTGTGTTTTTAGTTTAGACAATAAAAATGGATCTGAAAAGTAGACAGGATGCTTTTTGTTGTTGTCGTCATGAGAACATTAAAGCTGAATCCTGTTTTATGGAGGGTTCTGTGAACTGCAGTAATGAGTTATGCCACCGCAGAACAGCCAGAGTGTGTGGACAATGTAAAATGAAATGAGTCCTCTCCAGCATATAGACTTGCGTCTGCTGTCAGAGACCCCACTTGAAGCGTGGCAGGGGACCCGCTCCGTGCAAAGCTGATCCAGCACTGACAGTTTAAAGTGACTTTACAGACTCCTTTCCACCCGAATCGCCATGCACCACCACCCCCCACCAAAAAAATTGAGATTGTTTTTTTCATCTGCTTTCTAGTGAGGTATATGTCCACTCTCAGCAACACTCCTTTAAGTTGCGTATAAAAGGAAAACCTTAGGGATCCAAAGCAGAAAGCTAGAGCTTGAGGGGAAACAATTTTTAACTATTCGTGTGTGTACCTGGTCATTATCAGCAAGGCTTGATTCCATCCTGGAAAAGATGGTAAATTGTTGGTCTTTGGGGGTGCATTAAGTCAGGCCACAAGGGGACTGCTTAGATCCCTGGATGAGGTCATTCACTAAACGGTCCCTGGTGCGCCACGCTAATCAGCACACAGCGCCCGTCTCTGAGAGCTCCCCCCACTGCTGCTTGGCCCCTGCGGAACCCAGCTACCGTAGGTGTCTGCTCTTCTTAACACGCTCCCCACTACAGACATGGTGTTTCAATTGATTTAAATGTTTCGTGCTTTCATATGCTACTTCTCTTCACCCACCTCCTCCCTGTCCTTTCACCTTTCACTAACCTTTGCCAATTCTCTGCCATGTGGATATATATTCTGCATTTTCTCACTACTTCTTGATTCTTTTTCTCTCTGGAAAACCATCCCCTGACCAAAATGCATCTATCTCCTGATCCAGATGTCTTCAGGGTGGGGGTTAGCAGGTAGCAGGTACACCTGAAGACTCCTAAACTTCTCAGAGAAGATTTTACAGGGTCAAATGGGAAATGAAGTTTAAGCCATCAGGACATGTGGCCAAATGGAGCCAAAAGAACCTGTGAGGTTTACAGCTACTGTCAGCCCAAGTGGTGGTGGTCTGTCTGCAGATGGAACTTACAAATTGGGGAAATGCCTGTATGATTTCATTAGAGAAATGCCCCTAGCTAGTGCATCGTTGGGAGTGGCTTGCCATTTTCCATGTGATCTGATGGGAGCAAGTCATCTCAGAAGAACTGTGTTTCAGGGATGGAAGAAGAAAATCCCACAGTTGGGACATTTTTTTCCTAAGTTGGTTTTTTTAAATTTTTTTTTGAGAAAGTGAGAGAGCGTGAGCAAGGTAGGAGCAGAGAGAGAGAGGGAGGGAGGCACAGAATCTGAAGACAGGCTCCAGGCTCTGAGCTGTCAGCACAGAGCCCAACATGTGGCTTGAACCCACGAACTGCGAGATCATGACCTGAGCAGAAGACAGATGCTCAGCCGACTGAGCCACCCAGGCGCCCCCTTTTCTAAGTTGTTTTTAGTTTTGTTTTTATTTTGCAAGACACAGCAAGCAAGGGAAGGTCAGAGAGGGGGAGGCCGAATCCCAAGCAGGCTCTGCGCTGTCAGCACAGAGCCTATGGGGGGCTCAAACCCATGAACTCTGAGGTTATGACATGAGCCCAAATCAAGAGCCAGGCACCCCGGGACATTCCTGAAAGGAGCAAAGCCAGTTGAACCCGAGAGGAAACCAAAGGGCAAACAATGGCGAGTCTGCCTACAATGTCACCATTTATCGCGAAGCACTTCTCTGAACCTGTCTGTAAGGTCACTCTTAGGTTAAAGGAAGTGTGACCATGACAAAGTCTGGACCCTCTAATTGTATTGCCCCAAATGAACCTTCCCATATATAATAACCATGATTCTTTATTAAGAACATGCCTGGAATCCAAAGATTAAATAAGAAAGATGGAATTATGAAATAATAACCAGAGCAGCTTGGGTTCCCCTCGTGGTTTTCACTTTCCTGCCATTGTTTGGAATATGGCTGTGAGACAAAGAGCTGCTTAGGTCAAGCACAATAAATTAGCGTTTTCATACAATAGTAATCCACTGCAATGATTTCAAAGCTGGATCAAAGTACTTCAAAAAGCCTTTAAAAATTTTTCCACAATACAGGGAGAGGGGAAATGCTCATTTGATGCCTTAATTCATTTCGGTTAGTACAGCAAAGTTAGAGCTTTGGCGTCATACCTACTTTACATAAAATCCAACTCATTAAATATAACTTGTTCTTACAGTTTTTATGTGTAAATAATCTGGTTAACTGGAACAACTAAACATTGGGAGTTTGCTGTAAGGAAAAGATACAGTATCATTTTAAAATATGCATAATGTAATAATTGTGATAGTGAAGGTATTTATTAGAACGAACTCCCTGGGTTTAGAATCAAGTGTATGTCTGTGGATTTATTTTTCATCTTAATCATGGCAACCAATGGGTTTCATTTTTCATTCCTTTTCCCTCCTCACTTGGATTTATCTAGAGTTGTCTCCTTTCAAAGGCAAGGATGAGGGGAAGTACCACAGTGATAGCAAACCTAAGCAAATTCTAGTCCCAACCATATGCAAGACAGTGTGGGGCTGCAATGCTGTGAGGTTCAGCCCAAGGCCCATGGAGCTACATCAACGTAATTTTTATTTTTTAAAAGGAAGGTAATTTTGAGAGGTCATTTTGAGATGCCGACGTGAAATATAATCAAGTCAATTAAGCAATAACAATTGAAGTTCAGAGTTTAATTGAGGACTGAACATGAAGCCAATGACCATTAACCCAAAGCGATCATGATGAGTTCCCCTGAAAATTGCCTTGGTTAAAGGTATTTTCAGAATAACTCACACTTTTTTCTTAAAAATGATAAAGGCTTTTTTTTTTATGTTCAACACCAATACATTCAGAAAAAAAACTAGTATGTCTTTGGTAGACTTCCTGTATTTTTAAGTTTTAATTAATTTCTCATAGAGCAAATCAAAATCTACATAATCCAAACCACCTCTAGAGGAAACCACATTTTTCTAAGTAAACTGAGAGATAGAAGCCCTCTTTTTTGATCATGGTACATTTATATCTTAATTGCTGACTTCTTTCTTTCTGTAGTTATGTAATGGTATGATTGCCAAATATATTATAAGCTCCATAGAGTAGAAACTGTGTTTGTCTTGTTTTGCACTAGCCCCCAACAGCTAACTGGGATCTGGTACAGAGCAGGTGCTCAATACATGTTGAATGACCAAATGAATGACCATAAACTTATACTAAGTGTGTTCTAATCTGCTTGCATTTTTAAAAATAATTGGAAACTTTAAATTTTAACTGTCATTTTTAGCTGAAAACTATATTTACTGGAATCAGAAAAGCATCATATATGTAGAGATCAGACTTTGGCTCAGGCCATGATCTTGTGGTTCGTGAGTTGAAACTCTGCATCAGGCCGTCTGCTGTGGGTGCAGAACCCGCTTCAGATCTTCTGTCCTCTTCTCTCTCTCTGCCCCTACCCTGCTCATGCTCACTTGTTCTCACTCTTTCAAAAATAAACATTTAAAGAAATTTTTAAGTTTTTAAAATAAGTATTATTAAAGTATTAATTACTTTGGAAATCCTCAAAACTTCAAAGAAGGTTCATCAACCAGAGTATTTTAGGATGCATACTAGTTTTAAGGGGAATTCATGTGATGTCATTGTGTTTACCTTCAGGCAGTGTTTTTCCAGTATATTGCTTAAAGAAACTAGAACAATAAAAAAATCTTACCTTTGTTTCTCTTTTGAAAGAAACTAGGCCTAAGGAATTATTCTTATTTTTACATTTCCATTTAAGATTTAAGAAACTGTTTCCTCTGGGGATACCTGGGTGGCTCGGTTGGTAAGCATCCAACTTCGGCTCAGGTCATGGTCTGTGGGTTTGAGCCCCATAACCAGCTCTGTGCTCACAGTTCAGAAGCTGGAGCCTGCTTCAGATTATGTGTCTCACTGTCTCTCTGCCCCTCCCCCACTTGCACTCTGTCTCTTTCAAAAACAAATATTAAAAAAAAATTTTTTTAATAATAAAGTTTCTCCTGAACTCAAGGTCCCAATGTGTTTCCAACACAAATTTTGGGACATTCAGTGGAATTCTTAGATTAGCAAATGGTACTTTTAATTGCTTACTTCTATAATGCTGAGTTGATGGCAAAGTGCTTCCTGGCCACAGGCGTGGCTGGCTGGATCAGGAAAGAAGTGTTCTTTGGTCATTTGCCAACAGGATCTGACTTGGAAGAGACACTGTCCATGAACTGCTCTGTGGGCATTGCTCTATTAGTCATTAAATCGGAGTATATTATCTTTTGAAAGCCATAGGCATTTGGCACATTTCCTCATATTTTGGAAACTTACAATACCAAAGGAATTGGAACTTCCATGTTTCTCTTTGCCAGTTTCCCAGGACTTAATTTGTTGGGGCCAGTTGGTGTAGGATTCCTTCCATGAGTGTCTGAAGAGAACAGACACCCAAATCTCTCTGTGATATTCCAGAAACCAAGTCCTCTGTTTCTATGTAATTAGTTGCCTTATATTTCTATTAGGCTATTCAAAACACAAACAGTTTTTGAGTCCCTAATGTATATTTAAAAGTGTTTCAGTGCTGTGGGGAATTTCAAAAGACCCAATAAAAAGTCCTTCAGAAAAAATCATTACTTACGAAAATGAAAAGAAAGTCTTGAAGTTTTCAGAAAAGTCCATCACAGTGTAATAAGGAAAAACAAACCTTTGCGGCTTTTATAAGGTGTTTTAATTCTAGAATAGGGACAGCAAATCGTTCAGTTGATGGTGGCTGCATTTGATACGAAGGGTTCTGAGACTGAGTTCAACTCATCAGGAAATCGGAATCTGATCAGTTATGTGCACTACTTTTTGAAGTGGGTAGTGATCACATAGATGCCACATATTTCCAATATCTGTCCTAGGCGATTCATATTTAGTGCATGTATGAATAAATTCAAAGCATTTGGAAAAGAACTCATAATCCTTTTCAGCAGCCTCAGCAATAAAACAAGCAGCACTACTTTCCACTGGGTCTATGACATCGAGTGTACTATCTGTCCATGGCTCATGTCTGTTGAGGAATTTACATAAGCTAAATATGTCAATAGGAATAGAACTTAAACTCAAGATAAACAGAAGGCCATGGATAATTATTTGTTTCAGTAAATGCCTGCAAGTTAAATGACATTATTGATGAAAAACCTGGGGTCTCCATGCATTTGGTTCTGCAAAAGGATCTTGAGAGTTGAGGGCTTCTCCTATTAGTCTTACGTGCTCCCTGGTGTTTTGTTTTCAGTAAAATCAGGCTGGGGTTTCAAGGTCAGCTGCAGACTGTGCCTTCCCTTCCCTTTCATGGTCTTTATATCACCTGGGTATCAATTTACTACATAGTACAAGGCATTTCTATGAAGTGACGATGGTGTATTTGTAGTATTTAAGATCTGTTCCCAAAAAAGAAGTGTTAAAATATTTTCCAGGATAAAGGAGATGGGTATGCTTTAACCAGTAGTGTACTTTTTGTTAACATGCTTACCATTAAGCCATAAATCATTTTTCTAAAACCTTTTGTGTCAGTTTATTCTCACAGCTTAAATAATGACCGTCATTTCATGTGAGAAAGTGGTAAAAGCCAAAAAAACTATTGTTTCTTGCTAACTTGAATAGAAGTATCCATCTTGGTTTTCGAAATTAATATTTTTAATTTTTGCAATAAATAAAAAAGGCAATCCAACATAATGGGATAATTGAAAAGCAGAACAATGAAAGAGATGGCGAAGTGGACATGAATGCTTTGCGTGTAAATGTAAAACTCAGTCTTTTGGTAAATTCCATCTTGCTCGTCCCCCAATGTCCCTGAAAGTGTTTTTGCAATGACAAAAGGGATTAAAAATGGCAGAATGGGGGTGTGGAGCTAGCGAAAAGAAATGCATGTGAAAACGGAATTGCATTTCCCCTCAGCTCCCTGACAGTTTCTTAAGAGATGTGCAGAAAGTAAAATTGAGCCATGAGCAAAGAGGACAGGAGTTTGACTCCTCAACTCAGAATTTTAGAATTGAAGGGACCAGAGGTTTCCTTGTGCAAGGGGTCAAGTGACTCATCTAAGGTCCCTTAGCTAACTAGGGGCAGGACCAAAATCTGTCCTGCTAGCCTCCTGTCCACTGTCCTTTCCACCACAGGGTTAATAATTCTGGAAGGAATTTCCAGGCTTACTATTTATAAAGTAAAGGGTTGCTGTATATTTTCAAACGAACATTCTGACCCTTTTCCCAGCCCTGAGACCCTAATCTCTCTTGTAGAAATCATCTGGTGTTAGGACAAATAATTTTCATTCTACTTGCACTTTAGTAACCTGAAATTCTTGTTTGCTGGCAGTCCATTTCTATCCATTGCCATTTACTCTAAGGATGTGCCACTAAGAATGGATTTGGAAACATTTTTAAGACTTCTTTAGCCCCTGGCCAATTTACACATTCCTTGGATTTTCCTTCCATTGGGGGGAAAAAAAAAAAAAAAAGTCTGCAGATGTTAAACATACCATCTTCTCTTCTTGTAAGGCTAAGTTAATATTTAAGCCAATAATAATTCATGAACTTCTTTGATCCTCTTGACCTGGACCCAATAAAGCCTGGTGACTCACACAGGCTTTGACAACAGACTGGAATCCTGCTTATTCACTTACAGAGAAGTAAACTATATAAACTATAGTTTCTTCATTTGCCCAATTGAAATAATACCTATAACCTAGGACTATTAATGAGGACTAAACAAGATTAGTACTTAATGCACCATAAATCATAGCTCTAATAAAACTAGCATCATATAATTCTATTGTATATTATATAATTATTAATATTACTATCCTAGAAGGATCCATTTAATAACGGCATACACCATTAAAAATGTGCATTTTCTCTGCTAATGTAGGAATCAGTATAATGTGGATAGCTTGGCTTATGACTGCTTTTCTACAACTCATTTAGAAAAAGCCATTTTTCCAAAAGTTAAGGGACCAGAAGAACAATACCCTCCTTTGACTGTGGGCATATGTTTAGTTGATCATTTTCACAGACAGATGTCTGTTTAACATGCTTCTGCTCTGGAGGAGGAGCCCATGCTTGCGACAGTGACTGTAGCCTTTGCCATGAGTACAACCTGGGCAACAGGGCAGCACAGAACATGGCTGGTGCTTCTCCATCTCTCTCACATCGCAAGTCCGCCATGCCCCTGCTGAGCCCTGAAAGGTGCGTGGGTTTGTTATATAGAAAAGGTTTGAGATACTTCCTCCGGGCCACTGTTAATTTCCGTGAACAAAGGCATAAAACATCACTTGAATTTGATCTTTAACGAAACAAAAAAGGCAAAGCAAAAGGAATTTGGGGAAATGAGTAGTTTGTTCCCGGATTCTTCCTCTGATTGACGTTTGCAACACTATTTGGGGCAGGTTTTAAAAGACCTGACTTTTGCCAGTACCCTTGCCTCTAAAAGTAAACCTCATTAGATGACAGGCAAGCTGAACAGTTTTTAAACAATTGAACAAGTACTGATGCTGCCATCTCAGAACACAGGCCAGTCTCCCCACATGTTGGAGGCAGATCCTGGAGCATGTGCTCTTTGATGGCAGGAAACACTGCGACAGTAATTCCGGCCATGGAAAGTATGGCTTTCAGTTGGGAGCTTGACAGCATTTTGCAAACAACATCGCTTTCCTATATACCCCTGGCCAGGTACATAAGTGCTCTGATGTCAGTAACAGGAGGTAAGTAATTAAACCATGCTCCTTGCAGAAGTTGCTTGCTTTTTTTTTTTCTTTTCTTTATTTATTTGAAAGTGAGAGGGCGGGCACAAATGAGCAGGGGCAGAGAAAGAGAAACGGGGCCTATGTTCACTCAAAGCGGGAGTCAAATCATGAACCATGAGATCATGACCTGTGCCGAAATCAGACGCTTAACCACTTAGCCAGCCAGGTGCCCAAAGTTGCTTATTTCTTCATAAAAATAAAGAAAACTTGGCAAGATGCTTTTTCTAAAGAGAAGGATTTCTCTATATATATGTTTTCAGAAAGCTGAAAAACAATGAAAAAATAAATTTTAAGATGTATGTCTACCAAATCCTGAAAATGAAATCATAGTGTCTGTTGCCCGGACTGACCTGTGACTGACACGGAGAGGGAACTGGGGTCAGTTCCACAGGTGTTAATAGGCCCTCAGGATAAAAATTCATATAGGATGTGCCTATAGGAAAGAGCTTCTGGGGTAAGAAAGCATATGTGACAAACAAAATTGATTGTCTACGCACACACACTTCCTCCCCTCCCCCCTCCCCCCAGAAGAGAAGGAGCACTGAGCCGGGTCGACACTGCCGGACTCTTCTTATTTCAACTGTCACCTTTAGGTGTTGTTACTTGATCCCAAAGCATCCCTAAATGACAAGGGAATCTTGAAAATTCTTAGAGTTCCTGGTAACTTCTTATATGTGCTGCCAGAGAAACTTGGTTGAAATGTCTAACAAAGTTACGGATTGCTCAAGACCTACCCAGAAACACTGAACCCTAAGCCACATAGAACTCTGAGGGCCAAGATGGAAGCTATTTTCCCCTCAGGGGGCAAACCCAGCAATTAGTTAGCACCTCTACCAAATATACCATATTGAAAAACTCGGAATATCTGTCCAGTGTCTGTGCTAGAAGTGAAGCCTCCATGAACATCATTATTCATACTGAGATCAGAGTGAGAAATGAGTTGTAGAAAATGAAAGACCCCTCCTTACAGAATTGTGGATAGAGACGCTTAGCCAGATACATCCTCATATTCAGATAATCCCCCCCACCTGCCCCCTCGGCTCCCCGACCCCACAGAACAACACCATCTTTACTGAAGTATTCAAATGAATACATTAGCTAAACTTCCCTTTCTATCTTTGTCACCACATCTAAACTGTCAAAATGACCAGGACTGCGCCTGGTCACTTAATATGCACCTAATTCAAAAGGTATGATTACCTACAAAAGAAATAGAGCCTAGTCATGAGGCCGCGCACTGCTGTGGCCAGACGCTTGGCTACCAATCCTAGAACCAACTCTCAGAAGCCATCTGGGTCAACAAGTTACTTGGGCTCTCGAGCCCCAACTGCCTCATCTGTAACAAGGGTGACGAGTTCTTCTGCCTATGAGCTGGCAAAGATTAAACACGTCACATGTTGAGTACTTCTAACACGACCCGGCTCCTAGTATACGCACAATAAATGTTGACCATCACTATTGCCCCTTTTCCAAATGGGGTCATTGAGGCTCACAGAGGTTAAGGAAATCCTCCGAGGTTTCCTAGCCAGGAAGTGGTAAAACTGTCTCAAAATGTCTAATTTAAATAGCATAGTTATAACTTATCTTTTATGCTCTTTTAGAATATGTGCTAAGTATTAGTGCTCACCCACATTAGCTTCTCCTTCCCTTCTTGAGGGCACTGCAGACAGCCCTGTCCAGCCTCGTCTCGATTTCCCGGGGCTATGCTACCAATTCTGGCTGAAGAAAGGTGAGCCGATAAGCTGTCGGTGAGGCAGTGAAAAGCCCTGCAGGATTCTCGATTTTCTCTTTTGTGCTGCTGCACAATCCAACCAAAGTTCCAGAGGTTGAGTCTCCACTGTCAGGGGCTCTGAGAGACTAAGTTGAGCAACCCACATAGACACAACCACCGCCACTCAACCAGAGCCAGAAATAGACACTCAGGTTCAGTCAGAGACTTAGGCTAGACTGCGGTTATGGTAACCACCCCTATCTGAACAGGTAGAGCAAAATTTCCAAAACTGTATGACAAGAGCATTGGCTTAATACTGCATTTAATTAATAGGACATTATTCCAGGGGCTTCTCAGGGATCAGTCTTGGTAGTTTGGCGGGGGGGGGGGGGGGGGGGGGGGGGGGGGGGGGGGGGGGGGGAGGCAGGGGTTCATCTGACAACATAATGGTAATGATGAGCCATAAGAAAAAACTTGTGAACTGTTCTGTAGCTTAATTTTCTATTACAAGTAATCATGCTGCAAACCTACAGAAAAAAGATAAATAATTATGAGTTTCATGAGTAAAATACCTCATAACTTTAGCATCTTAGTCTTATATTGTGGCTTCACCTTTTCTTTAGGATATCAGAAAAATCTATTGTGGAAATTATTATCGTCTTTGGATTTTCAGAGACTGTTAATCCCTGCAAGTAATCAATCTTCAAGCAAGAATTAATATAAATTATATATTTTCCCCCAGACCTAGAACATAAATATTTGGATCTTAAAAATAGATTAACCTCCTAAAGACATGGTTAAGAAAATGAAAGCCTAAGCCACAGACTGGAATAAAATATTTTTTAATCCTATCTGACAAGAACTTGTATCCACAATATTTGAAAACTCTCAGAAGTCAATACAAAGAAAACAAAGAAATCAATTAAAAATCTGGTAAAATTAGGTGACTCGGTGGTTCAGTCCATTAAGGGTCTGCATCTTGGTTTTGGCTCAGGTCATGGTCTGAAGGTTTGTATGTTCAAGCCCCACGTCAGGCTCTGTGCAGGCCGTGCAAAGCCTGCTTGGGATATCTCTCTCTCTGCCCCTCCACTAGTACTTTGTCTCTAAATACATAAATAAACTTTAAAAAAGAGAATTGGGAAAAGATTTGAGCAGTCATTTTAACCAATGAAGAGATAGACTGTATAAGCACATGAAGGGATATTTGGCAACACTCATTTGGAAAATACAAATGAAAATCATATGAGATACCACTACATGCCTATTAGAATAGCTGAAATAAAAAACTGACATTACTAAATATTGAGGGATGATGTCGAGCACCTGAAACCCTCATATATTGCTGGTGAGAGTGTAAAACATTATAGCCCTTGGTAATAACTTGGCAATTTTTTGAAAAATGAAATACATACCACATAACCCAGCAATTCCACTCCTAGACATTTACCAAGAGAAATGAAGACAAATGTTTTTGCAGAAACCTTTTTATAATCGTTTGTAGCAATGTTACTCCTAATTGCCAAAAACTAGGAACAAAGCAAATGTCAACAACTTAGAAACAGAAAAACTGTGCTACATTCATAGGGTGGAATACTATTCAACAGTAAAAACGATCCCACTACAGGTGCATGCCACAACAGGGATAAATCTCAAGAGAATTCTGTTAAGTGCAAGAAGGCAGATCTAAAATACCATATACTCTGCTCCATTTATATAATATTTGGGGAAAGGCAAAACTCTAGGGACAGAAATCAATAATATTGCTGGGACATTGAGGGGGAGGAAAGGAAATTTGCTACTAAAGAAGGCATGAGCGAGCTTCTCAGGATGTTGGAAATACTCCCTATGTTAATTGTGCTGGTTGCACACACTATGAATTTGTCAAATTCATAGAACTATACAACCTAAAAAGGGTATGCTATTTGTAAATGACACCTCAATAAACAAAAAAATAATTTCTAATAGTAAATTCAATGAGTTTGTTTCCAAATGTTGGTAATATTCTGAAAGTTGGTAAGTCAACCTTCTTCCTGATTCAATTTATTACCTATAAAATATTATCTTATCAATATGAACTCAAAGTATGTATATATTGTTTAAAGTCAAAATTTAGAAGAGTAAATCACACTCAAGCAAAGAAGAAAAAAATCTTGATTTATAGCTCTAGATAAAATATTCAACACAGCTCAAATATTTGGGGGCATATAGTGTCTCAATATCCGTAAAATGGTTAGCTATGCAAACTTTAAAGGACCCTCATACCCATATTGGATCCCCAGATCTGTTACCTTGAAGTATGTTAGAAAATGACTTAATGATTCTCTATCTTAAAATAATACCTGGTATGTTAAAGCAAATAGTTATTTCATCATTTGAATTTCTTCCACTCACCATTATTATGCAAGTGTAAAAATAACTAGTAGTTGGCTTTGTTAACTGCTTACCCAACAAATATACACCACCATCACCATCCACCTCCTTTCTATCCCCACATCACTTGTGTTCAGGTGTCCACTGACCTCCAGCTAGCCATATACTTCCTCAGGAGAAGAGAACCCTAGTCCCAGGCCAAAGAGACACACAATGATTACACTAAGCCATTCATGGCATCCTCTCCCTCCCCCTTCTCTTACCAGTGACTGGTGTAGGCATGCACACACGATACAACTGAACCCAAGAAAATCCAGAGAAAGTCTGCTGAAGGGTGTGTGGAAAAGGCCTTACTCAGTGACCAAGAATTACAAAAGGAGAAACAGTTCTCTTCTACTGGTTTTGGTTATATCTGGTTGAGATGCATGAACTACTACAGCCATCTGGCAACCAGGAGCAGTGTTAGACTACAGATAAGCCAACTCCCAGAGGCGGATGAGGCAGAAAATAAACCTAGCTCTGGTGACATCACTGAATTCCTACCTCCACACTTCCTGTTATCTGAGCTAACATATTTTCTTTATTCTTTAAGCCAGTTGAGTCAGACTTTTCTGTTATTTTAAGCCAAAACTATGACTAATATATTTACCACAAATACTGTTTTCCATTGCAAGAGGAGGGAAAGCTAAGATCATAGAAAAAGAGTATCTCACATTTATTTTTTTGACCTTGAGCACATAGAAGATTCACTTTGAGTGATTTAAGGTTAGAATTTTATCCATTTTTTTTTAATGTTGATAAATGATGAAACTGGATGCAGGGTATATCAGAACTTGTTGCTATCTTCACAACTTTTCTGTAAATCTAAAAGTAGTAGTGAAGGTTTATTTGAAAATAGGGATAAAAATAACAGATAGGGGTGCCTGGGTGTTCAGTCAGTTAAGTGTCTGACTCTTGATTTTGGCTCAGGTCCTGATCTCACGCTTTGTGGGATTGAGCACTGCAAAAGGTTCTGCACCAATGGCATGGAGCCTGCTTGGGCTTCTCTAGCCCCCCCACCGCCCCGCCCTCCTGCCCTTTGCCTACATGGGTGCACTCTCTCTCCCTCAAATAAGTAGCAGATAAAAAATGGGCTTTAAAAATGAGAGATTTGCATAGTAATAGTTCAAACATTAGCATCTTTTCTGGCAAATCTCTTTACTTAGTCATTTCTGTACTACCTACAGAGCTAGGCACTTGCTAAAAATGTGTAGGAAAATAGGAATCATTGTGTCCAATAAGAAAAGGGCCATACTAGTGCAGTAAAGTGACATGTTAAGTACAGACAAAGCCAAGAATAAACCTTGCCTCCTATGAAGGTAGTTTGCCTTTTCCTCTCTTCATGTACTTGATATGGCTTGATTGACGGACTTAGCCTGACTTGACTCTTACACAGAAGTTCCGGGGCAAAGAAAATTTTCAATTTGGTGGAAACTATTCAGGCAAACTGGTTACAGAGTAACAATTCAAATGTTATGAGGTTAAGATTCTAATTTTTATCACAATTTTTAAAGACCAAAACAAAGACCATAACTAGAAAATCAGTGCATTAAGCAAATGAATGCTATCTCAAACATCTGAACATCTTGACATTCACCAAATTTTAACAATGTACAGTACACTATAATTAAATAAAAAGAAAATGTCTTCTATATGTCTTTAGTTCTTTTTATTTTTTTAATGTTTATTTTTGAGATAGAGACAGAGCATGAGAGGGAGAGGGGAAGAAAGAGAGGGAGAGGGAGACACAGCATCCGAAGCAGGCTCCAGGCTCTGAGCTGTCAGCACAGATCCTGATGCAGGGCTCAAACCCACAAATGTGAGATTATGACCTGAACCAAAGTCGGAGGTTTAACCAACTGAGCCACCCAGCCACCCCAATATATATATTTAGTTGTTAAGAAAACTAATCCTATTTATTAGAATGCACTTATAAACAATGGGAAAAACTTGTATATATGCTGTATAAATCTCTTAATACAAAATATTATCATTCCAAAAGCCATTAGTTTAAATTTCTCCACATGAGTTACAAGTCGGGTAAAGTATGAGCTGAGTTAGCTAAAGTATATCTGAATCACTGATAGGCTGTGTGAAATCTTTGCCTCAGGTCATACTGGAAAGGAAAGTCTCTTTTGACTTATAACAACTTTTTTAATCTACAGGGAAGGATGTGAAGGAAAATTAACTCTAGAAATTAATAACTTCAACAGAAACTAGTAGATCATATCAATGATCATAGGGGACTTTTCTGTGCGTCTCCAGGAGAAAGCAGCAACTGAGTTGTTCTCTCCCCTCACAAAGTCTATCGTTGGGAGATTGATCAGTGACTGTGAGCAGAGCCTTGCTATTGGCACACTCCGCCATCCGTGATCTGACCAGTAGACTCATGAGGGGGACACATTCATCCCAGAGGATATATGGGAAAGTATATTGGAGCCTCTATTTCTTAATCTCAAAAGAAAAACTTCATTTTGCTAATATTTAGTAAATCTGATATTGTTCAATATTTTACCATACATATAAATGATGTGTAAATAAATACACAACAGTTTACAACATTTTCCCCCCCTAACACCAGTATATGATCAATACCAGCAGAGATCTATAGGTACCATCTATAAGTGTCCACAATCATTTAATACAAATTAAGTACTGATTTTGACATGTCTCTCCAAATATATTGATCTGTTATTTCTTAAGTACTTCCAAGGGACATACTCACTCGCCAGATATTTGGTTTCAGTTTGTCAGCAACATACAATTATAGTATAGACCTCATAATCACAGAGACCAGTCATTGAAGTAGGATATGCCCTTTTGTAAATGCCTAGGCATGGTATTTGGAAATTAGTATACCATATGACTAAAGAGTTGAAAAAAACCACAGCCAAGTGATTTTATGATTGTTAAATTCACTGCTTTTATATCTCTCAGATCACATTGGTCATTACCCTATCCACTGGTCAATAATGGCATGGTGGCACACACCAAAATGAAAAGACAGATAATAAATAAATCAATAAATGAAGATATCAACTTTCAATAGTGATAAGTGCTGTGGGAAAAGGAGAATTGGGAGAGGTGACAGACAGTGACATGGGTGGGAGAACAGGCACTTTGATGATTGCCCAAAGAAGGTGACACACAGCAGAGACCTACCTGAGAAGGAGCCATTTCTGCAAAACTCTGGAGCTGAGCATTCCATGCAGAGGGGCCCAAGACATGAACAGTCTTCCCTGTTTGAAAATGACACAGGTCTGTGGCGGGAGGGACAGGGATAGTGTGAATGGAGGGACAGGAAAGAACATAGACAGGGGCAAGACTGCGTGGTGAGGTGTTGAGATACCACAGGGTTGGTTGAAAGCCATTGAAAGATACTAGGCAAACAAGTGACAATGACCTGATTTAAATTTTATAAGATTGCCTGCTATGAGGCAAATAAGGTTAAGGGGAAAAGAGAAGAAGCAAAGATTGGGCAATAAGCAGGCTTATTCACAGTATTCAAAAGGTGGAAGCAATCCAAGTGTCCATCAATGGATGAATGAACAAGCAAAATGTGGGATCAACATACTTTGGAATATTACTCTGCCTTATACAGAAAGGAAATTCTGACACATGCTACCACCTGAAACTTGAGGACATGATGCTAAGTGAAATAAGCCAATTACAAAAAAAAAACCTATATGATTTCATTTACATGCGGTATGTAGATGAGTCAAATTCATAGAGACAAAGTAGAATGATTCTGCCAGAAGCTATGGGTAGGATTGGGTGGGGACTTCACAAATTTAAACTGTGTACTTGTTAAGATGGAAATGTTCTGGAGACAGATGGCAGTGATGGTGGTACAACAGTGTGAGTGTACTTAGTGCCTCTCAACAGCACACTTAAAAATGGTTGAAGTGGTAAATTTTATGTATATTAACCACAATAAAAAAAATGGTAGCTTGGACAAGAGCCACAGAAGTAGATAAAGGTTACAGTTTGGAACTAGGACATAGAGGACGTGTGGATAGATTGGACAGGCAAGAAGGAGGAACAGGGAGGAGAAAAAAACACCTCAAGAATTATTTGTAGGGTTTTTACTTGGTCCAAGTGGTTAGGTGGTGGTGCCATTCAGAGCTGAAGATGGCTTGTGATGATGGTGAAGAATGGGATGCAGTAGAAAACTAGAGGTGGGATTTTGGATATGTGAAATCTGCGGTCCCTACTAGGATACAGGTTGCAGGTGTCAAGTTGATAGTTGAATGTTTTGTCGGGAGATCAAAGGGAAGGCCGTGCTGGAGACAGTAGTCTGAGGGTCATAAGATGAGCATGTAGGTAGAGAAGCTGACCCTGCCATGACACCTGGCTTCAAAATTCACAATATATCACATAACCCAAGAAAGCTGAATAGCTTTGAACATGAAATACTCAAATGATTCCTCATTTGACAAGAGCAAGTCAAGATGAGAATAAAGCCAAGTTCTCGTGAAAGCCCCTGAAGAATTCTTCACCCTCCCCGCTGGTAAGTGCTTGTGTATAAATGCTTATGGTCTTTGAGGTGTCCTCACCTGCTCTGTAGTCCTCAGTGCAGCCTTGTGATGATATCTGACTCATTAAATAGATGTTAGTTTTCTAACATATATGGAAGGTGTCCTAAGGTGGAGAACAAAGCACAATTATTTGTATCACCCATTAGAACTCTTGGAATGCCTGGCACATAAAAGACTCAGTAAATGTGTTGATTAGTACTGGACTAATACATTAGGGAGACCAGTAAGAGATCCTCCAATAAGGAGGAAAACAGCAGGATAATCTATGTTACTGACTCATAGTTGCAATCACTGACCATTCTTTTTGGGAGCAGCATCCTGCTTTTTTGCCTAAATTGCTTAGAAAAAAGAAAACAGTCTAAATTATTTAAATGAAACAACAGATTTCAAAGGTCAGTGCACTTCTTCACTGTGAACTGAATATGTCTGGCGCAATAGGAGCTTGAAAGTTTACTCATGGGTAATGATTTGATTTAATTAAAATTATTTCTGATCATCAAGAAATGTGGCCATGAGAAACTCTATGGATCAATGTACCTCCTACTTGACATCAAGTTCAAAGCAGATCGACAGCAGCACTCACCACTCACTCATTCACTCAACAAGCATGACCACGTACATATCCATTAGACTCACCCTTAATTCTCAAGTAACTCATAATTACGTTCACAGGCTAGTTTCCTTGTATGCAGTGAGAAGAGGCGGAGACATTTTCAGGATCACAGTGGGTGTGGGTGGGACACAGGGTAAAAGCAAAGTTTCCCTCTAAGCCAGAATTTATTAAGTTGGAATCTTTTAAGTATCGCCTGGTATAAAGCCAATTTGTGGATAAATAATATGTCCCTAGACGACTAGAAGATTCTCCTAGTCTCAGGATCAAAGCAGCTGCTTTACCAACAGCACTGAAACCTCTAGAAAAGGAAGTTGCCCTTCAGAAGGAAGACTGGAGGCTGGAAAATGGGGAGTCAGAAGTCTAGCAGCTGGCCACAAGCGGCCAGCAGTGCTGAAGGCTAGAAGGCCAGGTTCCCAGAGTCAGCCCACTGGGTTCCAGTGGTTGATTTTTGCCTGTGAACATGGATGGCTTGGGTTAGCAAGATCACTGAAACTTGAAGCACACAGCTGATCTCCAGTGTTCCGATTTCATATATATTAGCATCTTTCTCATTACAGTTTGGATTCTCACCTGTAGTTCTCTTTGCTATTGAGAAAAACCAACCTTGTCTGGTCTTCTCATGATTTTATTTTCTATTTTAATTAAGTAAGTTGGCATCTAGTGTGCATATAAGGCTCCTGTGAACTGGGTTTATTTCGTTACATTTAACGGACCCATCTTGAGGGGCTGACTACATGGCATTTCAGAGCCTGCAGATCTGAGGGCTCTACTGTAAATGCATCAAGGGACGTGAAAAACTACGAGGCTTCTGGGCAGACGGCCACGCAGCCTCCCCACATAACATCCTAACTGTGGCATTCTTGTAATTTCAAGCCCCAACAGAGCTCCCTGGATATTTCAGCATGAACGGTCCTACCATGCCTGTTAGTAGTATTTCTTCACCTTGGATAACTTCTTTATTCCTCCACAGATTATTTAAGCTGTTGGGGGTTTTGTTTCATTTTGCTTTGTCAGGCATAAATGGATGAAAGGGGTCGTGATTTCTGTGGCACCTTGAGTTTTGTTTCCCTACAGATAGAGGCTTTTCATGCCCGACACATTGAGGCACAGGGTGCCAATTGCTACATGCCCTTCTGTAGACTCGTGAGTCATCACCGCCACTCAAGAACTTGGGAACAAAGAGTGGCAAAGGTTGATGACCTTGCTCCTTGCAGAAAGTTAAAAGGATGAGTAAGAAATCTAGATCCTGTAGCTTGAGAGGTCATGTAAATGTGCTATGGCAGAAACAAACCAGCCTACATTTATGGATTTGTGAGTGAGTTCTTCTAATGAGACCTGTCAGACGCTTGTTACCACAAAATAAACGCCTTTCGGCTGCCTTTTTTTTTTTTTTGCTTCTGATTTAAAAGAAAGCAAAACTGTAACACAATTCTTGAACAAATTTTAAATGATATCATCCCTGCTAATGCAGGATGTTTGTTTTTTGTTTTTTACAATTCAGTTCATCACTGCAGGCAAATCAGTTTCTCATTCATAAATTCTCGGATTGTCAAAACAGTGTACATGATCATTTATCATAATGTAATATATTTTGAAAAGCAATCATAACATAAAAGAAGACTTTGCCTTACATAAAGGACAGCCTATTATGACAAATTTTAAAGGCAATCCCTGATTGGTTACTCACTTAATTTGTTGATACGAGCAACAAAAGACTATTTTGGAACCCCTTAGGATTTTAGTGGCCCTGTAGTGGTACAGCTCCATTTCTGAGTTGTCTTATCTTCTTTTAGTTTTGGTACTTGTGGCTCTTCAGGTAGGAAGATTTAAATTTTTATCTAAACATATTCCTGTTTAGGATTTTTAAATATTGATAACATGCAGGAATCACGTAAGGATATATAGATCATTATTTGGCATATTAGCTAGAATTCCTAGTTGTAAACAGAAGCAGCAAATACTGGTTGACTTAACCAAAAGAGAACTTACAGTGTGTTGTAAAGTTTTGTTTCTAATAAAATATTATAAAGTGGCTTAAAGCAACAGAAATTCGGGGCAGCCGGCTGGCTCAGTCAGACCTTACAACTTTTTTTTTTTTTTTTTTTGAAAGAGCTCATGAAAGTAAGAGAGGGGCAGAGGGCAAGAAGGAAAGAGACTCTCAAGCAGGCTCCACACCCAGCACAGAGCTCGATGAGGGACTCAACCTCATGACTGAGATCATAACCTAAGTGGAAATCAAGACTCGGTCACTTAACTGAGTCACCCAGGTGCCCCAAGCATACAGATCTTGATCTCAGAGTTGTAAGTTCGAGCCCCACATTGGGCATAGAGTTACTTTTTTAAAAAAGGGGGGAGGGTGTCTGGATGACTTAGTCAGTTAAACATCTCACTTTGCCTCAGGTTATGATCTCTCACAGTTGATGAGCCCGAGCCCACATCTGGCCTCTGCTGTCCGCACAGAGGCCACTTGGAACGCTCTGTCCACCTCTCTCCCTGCTGCTCCCCCGCTCATGCTGTCAATCAACCTCTCTCTCTTGCAAAAATAAGTATTTATAAATATAAGTAAAACAATAAATAAAAACAAATTTGTTGTCTTCCAGTTCTGATGGATGGAAATCCAAAATTAAGACGTCAGTAGTGTGATACTCTCTCTCGAAGGCTCTAGGGAAGATTCCTTCATTGTCTCTTCCAGCTTCAGATGGTTCCCAGCAACCACTGGCATTCCCTGCTTTATAGATGGTTTAGTACAATCACTGCCTCCATTGTCCTATGGAATTCGCATTGTGTGTCTGTGTGTCTCCTCTCTTCTTAGGACCGTACCAGTAATACTGGATTAGGATCCACCCCCAATCCAGTATGACCTTCTCTTAACTTGCTTATATCTGCAAAGACCCTATTTCCACATAAGGTCACTCTCATAGGTACCAAGAGCTAAGGACAGTCTGAAAATATTAAGCCCAGAGGACTAAGAACCTATCTGTTAGTACATGCTGCCGAAACGTATGATGTATCGTCTTGCATCAGTCATTGTGTTGTTACATGACTCCAAGAGTTACGGGACTGGACATCTGAAAGACCAGCCAAGTTTGTCTCAAACATGACCCACACTTGACAGAATTGGGGCAGGAGTGTGTCTCCCCTTCAGCTTCTGTACTGTGAGGAAACACCAGAGTCAGCCCCCAAGAGGAAAGAGACCATTCCCCCAAAAGAGCCAATGCTATTAGAAAGGCAGAATATAGTCTGTGGCCAAAAAGGAAGGAATTCTGTATTCACACTTACATAGCTGCTCACAGATCAAGTCTGACCCCCCCCCCAAAAAACAAAAACAAAAACCAGAAAAGGATTTTGCAAACGCACCACAGTTTATCTATATAACTTCAGGATAGACGAGAAATCAGATACACAAGTCCAAAACACTTACGTAAGATCTTTGGGCTCAGATGTGTTTCAGAAATCAGAATTTTTTAGACTTCAGAAAGGATAAGGTAGTATATGTAGCATATATATCCTTTATTATGTACAGTAGGCAACAGCCTCCCATAATCAAATGCACAAACATTTCTGCAGTGAGTGTTTTGAATTTTCACACTAAATTATAGAAAAGATCAAAAATAGCCTCAGGTCAGTTTAGGTCAGCTTTGAGACCTAAATGAAGTTAGATCTGGTCAAATTGGCTATTTTTTTAAGTTGAGGGTTTTCAGAACTTTTTGTATTTGAGAAATACAGATAAGGGATTGTAGACTATGCTTTTTTTTTTTTCTGACATTCACAAGTTTACAAAATCTAAACAAATCCAAAAGAAATGAAACAAACATTCCAGGTAAATCTGCTACAGCCTCCAGCTATATGTAGGAACTCTCAATCTCTAATCTACCATCTGCTTTATAAACTTTGTCTATTAATCTCCTTTAATCTACAACTAGTATACAATCTGTCTACAACCAGTATATAGTCATGTAGCTTTGGGTTCATGACCGTCACAGAAGGAAAGCCTATGTGTTCTGAAAAAGGGGAATTCTCTTCCAACTGGGTCACCTGAGAATATATTCATGAGCTACAATAGCTCAAATGAAAGTTACGCATCTTCACACCAATTGCATTCATATCTATAATGTTAAAAGTTAGAGGCCTGTGGTAACTTATTGTTTTGAATTATTTTTTTCTCAAGCTATAAATGAAAAAGTAATCTTTTTAGATCTTTATCTGCAATTTTACTCTATGAGCATGAGCATTATATGGAAGAAGGGAGAATAAATTATTTATGCCCGATATCAAAATGGTTTGATTTTCTTAGTTCTGCTTTAGTTTTGTCCTGGCTAGAGCATAAAAAGACCCAAGTCACAAAGAAAGAATTATGGTTCCTCTTTGGGAAATAAATGTTAATAAAAGCTGTTTGAAAGTGTGAATTAATGGGGCGCCTGGGTGGCTCAGTCAGTTAAGTGTCTGACTTCAGCTCAGGTCATGCTCTCATGGCTTGTGGGTTTTGAGCCCCACATCAGGCTCTGCTGACAGCTCAGAGCCTGGAGCTGCTTCAGATTCTATGTCTCCCACCCTCTCTACTCCTCCCTTGCACATGCTCGCATGCTCAAAAAAAAATTAACAAGTGCTGATGCATAGGGGCACATGTACCCCAATGTTCATAGCGGCACTTTCAACAATAGCCAAATCATGGAAATAGCCTAAATGTCCATCAACTGATGAATGTATCAAGAAGATGTGGTTTGTATATACAATGGAATACTACTTAGCAATGAGAAAGGGTGAAATATGGCCCTTTGTAGCAAAATGGATGGACCTGAAGGGAGTCACGCTAAGCGAAATAAGTCAGGCTGAGAAGGACAGATACCATATGTTTTCACTCATAGGTCTAACAGAAGAAACCTAATAAAGGACGATGGGAATGGAAAAGGGGGGGGGGAGAGAGGGAGTGAGGCAAATCATCAGACTTTTGAATGCTGAGAACAAACTGAGGGCTGAGGAGGAAGGGGGAAAGGAGATGGGGGTATGATGATCGGGGAAGGGGGGGGCACTTGTGGGGAAGAGCACTGGGTGTTATATGGAAACCAACTTGGTAATAAACTATTTAAATTAAAGTTAACATTGAAAATTTAAAAATAGAGAAATAAAAAATGTGAATTACGAAGTGAAACAAAGAAGGCGGAGATAAATGATCTATCAGGTTCATGGATCAGAAGACCTACCATTATTAAGATATCAGTTCTCACCAAATTGTTCTATAGATTCAGTGTAACCTTAAGCAAAATCCCAAGTGTTTTTTTGTTTTGGTCTTGGTTTTTAGAAATTGAGGTGTTGATTCTGACACTTATATAGAAATAGAGGTCCTAGAATAGCCAAGATAATACTGAAAAAGAAAAACAAAATTGAAAACTAATGTAACTGAGTTGAGACTTAGCATAGAACTCTAGTAATCAAGAGTGTGAAAACTAGACCTATAAATCAATGGGACAGACTAGAGAGTCCAGAAATAAACCTATGTCTATACATCAAATGAGTTTTGAACAAAATGCAAAGGTAATTGAGTGAAGAAACAGTTATTTCAAAAAGGTGCTGGAATAAATACATATTTATAAGGAGAAGGAAATTCATGCAGACCCCTGCCTCACACCATATACAAAAATTTACTCAAAGTGTATCAGAAACCTGAACAGAAACAAGAATCCAAAACTGTGTGACTTTAGCAACGATTTCTTAGGACATTATGGATTATGATAAAAATCATAAATTAGACTTTATCAAATTTAAAAACAACTGCTTTGAAAGATACCACTAATAAAATGAAAAGGCAAGGCACAGACTAGTAGAAAATATTTGGAGAACATACATCTGATAAAGGCTTATATCCAAGATATATAAAGATCTTTTACAACTCAATAACACGGCAACTTATTTTAAAAGCCAAGCAAAAGATATGAACAGAAACTTCACCAAAGATGATATGTGAATGGCCAATAAACACAAGAGAGAATAAACATCATCAGTCATCAGGAAAATGCAAATTAAAACCACAAAACATGCACACCCACTAGAACAACCAAGATTTTAAAGACTGGCAATATCATGGTTTAGGGAGCACCACTTTGGCATAGTTGAGCAACTTCTTAAAATGTTAAACATATACTTACCCTATGACTCAGCAATTCTACCCCTTAGTATTTAAGAGAAATGAAAACCTCTGTCAACACAAGGACTTGCACATGAATAGTTATAGGAACTTTTCACAATAGCCAAAAGTTAGGGACAATCCAAATGTCCATCAATGGGTAAATGGATAAACAGTTACACATCCATGTAATGGAATACTATTCGGTAATAGAAAAAGAATGTACCAATGATCTATGCAACATCTTGGATAAATCTTAAAAATGTAATCATACATAGTGAACTCAGACATAGAGAAGTATGAATCCAATGCACATGGAACTGTAAAAGATTCATCTTTGGGAACAGCACACAGACTGAGTGGGAAGGGCACAAGGGAACTTTTGGGGGTTCTTTTTTCAGATTGTGCTGGTGATTACATGGAGTGTCACTGGTCAGAATTCATGAAACTACACTCAAATGGATTCATTTTTGTTGTATGTAATGATAACTCTTAGAGTTTAGTTTTAGAAAAACAGTATTCCGGTGCAAGACAAGAAGGGGCTCTGCTAAGTATCTCAAGTCAATATTTTTCTGATCAATAGTGACATTTTCATCTAAAGTATTTATTTGAAACCTTTGAGAGAAAGATTTTTGAGAAAACTTATGGAAGTTAACATACACTGAAGTGAGTTATATATCATCAAAATGAAAAGAAATGTATAAAGAGTGCTTACATTTAAAATGAGCATAGAGAGGGGCACCTGGGTGGCTCAGTCCATTAAGTAGCCAACTTTGCCTCAGGTCATGATCTCACAGTTCGTGAGTTCAAGCCCTATGTCAGGTTCTGTGCTGACGGCTCAGAGCCTGGAGCTTGCTTCGGATTCTGTGTCTTTCTGTCTCGGTCTCTCTCTGCCCCTCCTGTGCTCGCTCACTCTCAAAATTAAACATTAAAAAATTAAAAAATAAATAAAATGAGCATAGAGGGTGTATTAGTTTCCTAAGCTGCTATAACAAAGTGCTAAAACACTCCTCTCTGCCTTCGTCATTACATGGTGTTCTTCCTGGGTGACTGTCCTCAATGTCTTACAAGTCATATTGGATTGGGAGCCCACCCTACTCCCTTACTGACTTAGTTGTAACTTAACTAGTTACATCTATAATAACATGTCCAAGCGTTGTGCTGGAGACTAGGGTTGCAAAGAACAATAAAGACCCAATTGTTGAGGAATTCAGGTTCCATAAAGGGAAGAGAAGGAAACAAATACTTAAAATATCTTATGGCATGTACAGAGAGAGAATTATTCAAAGGTGGCAAGGAGAAGAGTGAGTGAAGCAGCTTTTCTCTAGAAGGATGCAGAAGAGACAGATTAATGTTTTCCAGGCAAGGGAAGAGCAGATCCACAGCCATGGAAATGTGGGGTGGGGGGGGATAGAGCATGTTCAGGTATCATTAGCAGGATGGGTGATGGGGTGTTTAGTTGCATAGGGCTATTAAGGAAGGCAGACAAAAAGCCTGGAAGAAAAACTGAGGCCAGATAATGAATGCCTTGTTCGCCATAGCAGAAATTTAAATGTTAGTTTATGGGAAATACAAAGCTAGTTAAAAGCTTTTTAAGGAAAGAAGTAATATTTGTATTTATAAGCAGGGAATTAATAACCATATTCTTAGGGGAAGACCAAGGTGGCTTATCTGAACTAAAGCAATGTCAGTAGAACAAGAAAACAAGGAGTGGCTTTGAGAGTTGATGAGCAGGGAGAATGAAAAGAAATAGTGGCTGAGCAAAAGGGAAGAAATTAGTCATTACCGCATTAAGCATAGAAGAGGATGGTGGGGGGAGTGACAATTAAAATGTAGCTTATTGGGGCGCCTGGGTGGCTCAGTCAGTTGAACATCTGTCTTCACCTCAGGTCATGATCTCATGGTTTGTGAGTTTGAGTCCTGTGTCAGGCTCTGTGCTCACAGCTCAGAGCCTGGAACCTGTTTCAGATTCTGTGTCTCCTCTCTGCTACTCCCCTGTTCACACTCTCTCAAAAATTAAAAAAATGTAAAAAAATGTTCTTTATGTAGTTTATTTATTCATGCTTCTTTGTGTATAAAGGGATTTGGGAGTGCTTTTGCAGGGAGCAGAGACCTTAAAAAAGGTTAAAAATAGATGGAAAATGGAAATGAAGAGAAATAAGAGGAAGTCGAGATAAAAAGTAGCTCTTTAAATGCATATGATTTATTTAATAATTTTATATGAGACCGATGTGGCCTGGAATTTCCTTACTTTAGGTTTATTGATTTATTTATTGAGAGAGAACAAGCAGAAGGGGTGGAGAGGGAGAGAGAATCCCCAGCAGGCGCCTCACTGTCAGCGCAGAGCCCCATGTGGGACTCAAACTCACAAACTGTGAGATCATGACTTGAGCTGAAACCAAGAGTCAGACTCTTAATGGAGCCACCCAGGTTCCCTTTGACTTGGAATTTCTTAATGGTCAGAGCAAAGAGAAGTAGTCTCGGTGCAAGATCCACAATGTCCAAAGGGTGAAAATAAGAAAACGGCAAATTCAGCTTTCCCTGACACTGAGAACAGAAAGACGTTTCTCCCGTAGAAAGGTCAACGTTCGGTATACACCAAAGTAGAAGAAGAGTCAGTGGACAGACGCTAATAGGCATCCGAATTCAAGAGAGGTTGGGCTTGACAATCCAGACTCGGGAATCCTTGCCGTTAGGTCCATTTGTTCTTTCTTCGACATGGTCCGTTGTTACACACTACAAGAATTTCACTAGCGGAAGACACACGTTCTTTCGTCAAAAGTGAGAATATTAAAGATTACTGATAAAACACTACAAGGTGAGAAAATTGTCACTTAGTTCTATTTTCAAAAAGGGGCAAGTAGGTGGCTCAGTCAGTTAAACGTCTGACTTAGGCTCAGGTCATGACCTCATGGTTCGTGGACTCAAGCCCCGCACTGGGCTCTACACTGACAGTGTGGAGCCTGGTTGGGATTTCTGTCTCCCTCGCTTTCTCCACCTCCCCCACTTCTGTTCTGTATCTCTCTCAAAATAAATAAGCATTTTTTTTAAAAAGGAATTTCAGATTCTAAAACTTCAGTTTGTATGGCAGAGTTCTGTGTGAGGGCTAGAGTAATATCACTCGGAACTCCTGCATTTAAAACTGACCAAGTCCCATCCACAATCAACAGCAAAGTTGTGTTATCCCTATTGCAGGAAGCCATAAATGAGAATTTTTTGCCACTTCTTCCTTTAATGTTGTACATGTGTGTCAAATCAGTCCTGAGCCAGTGATTTCAGAATAAGAGAGGCAATATTCAGTCATGACTGAAGTTTTTTTTTTTTCAGACGACTAATGTTTGCCATATGCCCATCTATGCTTTCTCAAAAAGCAAGATAAACTTCCATATTTTTTCTGTTGCCGATTTAGAGAAAGAATATATATGCAAGTGATTTAAAATCTTTACTAAGTCCATTCCCCTGTTTTGACTTAGAGCTATCAGCCGCACACACAAAATCAAAATAAGGACCCTCAGAATCCGTATGTGTTTTAAGAGACATTTAAGGGAATTCATTACTGCTGTTTAACTTTTTATGCACATCCTGATGGCATCTGCCGAGAATTCCCCAGAAACCAGTGGATTCAAATCTTTATCAGTTTCATATATCTCTGAAGCCATCTGGTTCTTAACAGGTTAGGGGACACTGTAAAATGAAATTCTGCTAGTTGCTCTGGACCTTTTGATTATCTAAAATGGTTTTCTCTTGACCAAGTAGAACATATCCAAGTTTTCACATTATTTTCTAGTAATCCTTGACTCTATGATAATAAAGCTTTGATATATGTCTGCCCTTAGACTTGGTTCAAACTTAAACACAGAAAAATAATATCCATTTAGCACTGTGCCTTTATGCCGGAGCAACTAATTTTTAATGTTTTCATCAAAATTCTAGACTAGAAATTTGGCTTCACTCTCCCTAATGAATTTGAAAGTCTGCAAGATGATAAGGAAAATAAATACTAATGTCCCTTGACCTCTGAGGTTTACTGTACTTTCTTTAGAAAGCAAAATAGGATATTAAGAAACAGTTATATAGGCACAGTATAGAAAAAATGAATTTCCAAGAATAGCAGTATGAATGCTCTACTTTGCTTCCAGGTTCAGTAGATTTTTATCTTGAGTAATCGCTTAAAAGATCAAGCAGCTATTCATTTCCTAAGCTCGATCACACACCTCACAGTAGAAAACAAATTGGCATTTGGAGTTCCTGGATAAAGTGCTATTCAAAGTGGCTCCATAGTCATTAAAACATAGTTGGTTTTGTGAATGGCGTCAGTGAAAAAATTTTCTCCTGTAAAGAAAGCAGTAGGAATAAACTTTAAGTCAAAGGCAAGTTCTTCTGGTCCCTCATCCACAATGTTTATCCCAGTGGGATATGATACAGCCTGTGCAATTGCTATGTTCCACAATAATTATAAAGAGCAATAACATGTGGTATGAATAGAACATGTAACAAAGAACAGCAGTAGATGGTAAAATAAACCACTGGTTATGTCAAAACTAATAACTTATTTACTCATGCAGAGTCAATGAGTTAAGAGGTCAGATGAGCCCCGGTGTTTAAGCCTTACTAATCGTACACGTGGCTTTTCTGGTTCATCATTTTCAACAGTTCCTTCAGAGCCATTTTAAGGATTATGTGAAATTGACTGGATTTCATTAATGGCTTATGTAAGAACATGTGCTCCTATCTTTGAAAGCGCGGTCCAAGGTACTCAATGTGAGCGTTTGCCTTTTGGCAGCTTCTGGAAGAGAGGGAGCATTATAAGACCTCTTGTCATAAATACGGCATTCTGTATCATAGAAAACTGCATCCATCTCTTTTAGGAATGAAAGGAATTGTACAGTGTGACACCAAAAGCATCTTTAAAATGTTATGTATCATGGTGTACTTAAAAAAAACCTGTGCACTTCTCATTGATCTTCCCATTTTACTTTGATTTAAAATGCAGATCTTTTCTTCCTATTGAAATCTTTGCATTTTTATTTATAAATGTATAGAGGGAAAACCCATTTCAGACATATGCGGTCTCATAAATTATGTTTGGTAGTTGAAACAGTATGCACTTATGTCATGGATTGAACATCCTCCTTTATTAGAATGCTATTTATTGCCACCAGCTGCACAGCTTAGCTAAGAAAGTTCTTGACACCAGCGATTGCTTTTCAGCACCACTGCTTCCGGCGGCTAACAGGGGCTTCTATTTCCACACGAAGCCACCCCTCTCGGGCTCTTCCTTCTGCCACACAGACACCTCCTGTCATCGTGATGCTGGAGAACCGATGGGGGTGGGGCCGCACCCACTCATGCTCTGTGATCTCCCAGGCTGTAAATCTCCCATGGCTTTGAGATTTCTCGCCTAATAGCACTGGCCTGAGAGCTGTCAAATGCATTTGGGGAATCCACCCAACAGTAATGGACTTTTCAAAATTAAGATGTGAATTTAGCTTGTGATCAAAGGGTGTTTCAGAGTCATTGGCATGTATTTCAGAAGAGAAGCATGGTGCATAGCACGGGACACCCGGGCCCTCTATTTTATTACGTTCTACAGCAGGGAAAACTAGACAAAGGTAATTACTCTTCTTCGGTTAAAGACTATTATTACACTTGCATGAACACTTAACCCTGCTGTTATTTTCTCTGCCGCCTGTGTCGATGGCATCCAGGCCATCCAAGCAGGAAAGGTACAGAAATGGGAGCCTCAGCTCATTTCCAACCATACAGTAAGTCCACTTTGAAAGGTAATATTCAGAATCATAGATGTGCATGCCAACACACCACCACAGGATCTGTGTCTGCGTCTTCTGCACGCCAGTTTGAACGCTAGCTCCCTTTTTAATGCCTCCAGACATAATTGGGCTCCTGGAGCCCACAGAGCTAACAGCAGACAGTGACGAGAGAGACCTCCCTCTGTTAACATGGAAACAGAATTTCCTTGCTCCCCTCTAGAAAGCAAATTCCCTCTAGGTCAAGGTTGAGGCTTTCTTCATTGTGGGGAAGGCGATCTTACGCAGAAGATACCTTAACCTGTGATCCTGGAGAGCTCTCTTGAAGTGGTGTCAGGCCCTCAAGCCTTCATAAGTAGCAAATTTCTCCCCTTGACTAAACAAGAGGACAAGCAGAAAATTGATTTCTAGACATTACCTTTGAGATGCAGACTGAAAATTAGAACTTTGGGGCATTCTTTGCCCCAACCAAAACCTCGGGCAAAGATAGGCTCTGAGTGGGCTTCATTCCAGGCTTGGAAATGCAGCTGTTCAACCGGAGACCCCCTTAGGAGGCAAAGTCATTGCTCCCCTCCTTGAGTTTTGCCTCTGGTTCAACAAGAGATTGGGTTAAAAGCAGTCCTGTGGCCATTATTTATAATAACGTCCACCTGAAGTTCACCAACCATTTGCCAGGCAAATATTATTCTCTGCATCATGACAGGGCAGAACCCAGAGCACAAAATTGTCACCTCTGGTTTCCCTGGTGCTACCCACTAGTTCAGAGACGCTGACAGTGATGCCTGACAGCCAACGTGGTTTTTTGCTTGTTGTGGTTTTGTCTCCTTGTGGGCTAGTCTCGACTCTCAGACTGAGTAGAAAGAACACGACAAAAAACATGGATTCCAAACACTGTCTGGAAGAGGGAAGATGCTGAGTGGGGAAGAGGCTGGGCATTGGTGGGGACCTGCACAGTCCCCACACTGGCGGTGTGAGGCGAGGAGGAATGAGCTCCCAGGCTCAGAGCCTCTGAACCACCTGCACGCTGACCTAGAAAAGAAAGAAGAGTAGAGATGGGATTTGTGTAGATTTACTTATTTTTCCTAAAAAATATATAATTAAAAACAAAAGGGACTGACCTCAGGTGACTTGGTAAAACATCCCAAGTTGATGTGCTCTCTTTAATGAGGTTAAAAGTGGACAATGTATTTTAGAAAACAATGAGGAGAATCGAGTTTTTGTTGTTTGTTCCCTTAAGTTTTTTTTTTTTTAACGTTCATTTTTGAGACAGAACAGAGTGTGAATAGGGGAGGGACAGAGAAAGGGGGAGACACAGAATCCAAAGCAGGCTGCAGGTTCTGAGCTGTCAGCACAGAGCCTGTCATGGGGCTTAAGTCACGTACCATGCAATCATGACCTGAGCGAAAGTCAGACACTCAACTGACTGAGCCACCTAGGTGCCCTGTTTTTTGTTTTTAAAAATGGAGATTACCAGAAAAGGACAACACCAACACTGGAAAGGAAACCTTAAAACATAAGTCGAGTACATGGCTTGAGGAAGTCTGAAGAAATGTGGTTACTGTCAACTTTAAAGATAATCCATTATCCAAAATGTCACATGACCAACTTGACCCATTCACTTAATATTTATTGGTGAATTTAGCAACACACACTTTAGGTAGAAAAATATGGACATAAATCTTCCAAAAGCCAGAAGTTTTAACCTGTTTGCTCTGTCTTGTGGCAGCAATTTTAATTCATTCTGTAATAGCTATTCAAGTATTAATTGTATGCCTACTAAGGGCCAGGTACTACAGCCAGTGCTATGGATCTTTAAATTATGAATTTCTAGGGTATTCTCAACTGTAATTGTGATCTGTGACAAATTTTGAGGAGCCTATTGATCCAATTTTGGGAAAGTCTACCCTCAATCCATGTTGTACAATGCCTTTTCAGGAAGGTCTGTGATTTTTATAACTTCTCCTAATCTTCTTCAAGCCATTATAGTCTTCTCTGTTATTCATATAAAATTTCCTCACTTTAAACTTTCCACAGGAGTTTGATTTAGCAATTAGAGAAATTTTAAAAATTGCCATTATGTTAGACCTCCCATCTTTGTCAAAGAAAGAATAGTTATTAACTAAACTTAATTTCCATTTCAGGAAAATAAATACTTGTGAATAAATGAATTAACTGATATTCCAATGTCCTGCTAGAAAATTTCCATTTATTATCAGACCAGTAGAATAAACAGTGCTAGATGGCACTAATAATCATTCATCTCCAATGAACCCAGCAGAATTAAGTGACTCAGTCCACAAGATTTTCTCTGAGTTGCAAGAATGTAAAATAGTAATGTCAATGATTAGACCAAATGGAATAACACAGAACAAAGTCCCTTGAATGCACATGGAATTCAGACCAGACTATCTGAGCTCCAGTTCTGTGTGACCTTGTGCAAGTGGAACATTTCCTCAGTGTCTCATCTGTAAAGAGGCAATGATAACTTCTCACGGAGAATTGTATGAGGAATCAATTGTTTTAAATGTGCTAAGCACACAATAACTGGTAGCTATGTTTATGATAGTGTCAAATATTTTAAATGAATATACTTAGGAGAGTTTGCAGTTCTCTTTTGCTCATGGGGGCAGAAAACTTAGTTACACCTCTACACAATTACTTAATACAGTAAGTTGGCTTTCCTGGGAAGGTTCGTCTCTTTTCTCTAAAGGTTACACTCTTGTCATTGCGCTGCTTACTAAGACCAAATACGTGCCCTCTCCCCCGCTGAAGGAGCCCCTAAAATCCCTCTTCCTCCACAGAACCTTACCTGACTTGTAGAAGTAGGATGATAAATCTCTTTCCCCTCATTTCAGCAAGCTACTTGCACAACACAAACACGGAGCACACCAAGGCTTGTCAGTCAATGTTTACATTACATCTTAGCAAAAGTTTTCTTGTAATGTGCACAGTTTAAAATGTAGGCTTCTTGCCAGGGCTGGAGTTTGGTTCATTTAATTTGTTTTCTGGGCTCATACTTGACCAGGGTTGGGGGTTGGCAGTAATCCTTCTAGAATGGTCTTCTCTCCCCCTACCCTCGCTCTTTGGATGATAGGCAGCACAGAACAGAGAAGTGTTTTCATCTTTCACACTTCAAGAAGTGAGCCTAAAAGCAACCATGAGGCAGATGCCAGGAGAAAGAGGACAGCCCTGTGAGGGATGCCCTTTGAAAGAGCTGCCGACTGGGTTAAAAACATCAGATGTCCCAAAGGGGAAGAGCATTTGTGGTGGGTCCTCCTGAGAGTTGTGCATGTGAAAAAGCCTTCACCCAACCTCCACCCTCCAGGGGTTTCCCTCTGGACAATTTTAAGACTCCCCATGAAGACTGAATAACTTCTATTGATGTCTACTGTAAAAAGTTAAACGGACTATTTGAGACCTCAGAACCATGAAGAACCCACCTTCAAAGCACACAGTGGTGACAATATGTAAGACCATGGTTTTTGAGTTTGGGTACCCATTGGAGTCACTAGGGGAGCTTTAAAAACACTAATGCTCTCTCCCACCCCAAAATGTTGGTCCCAGATAGCGCCTGCACATTAGGAGCTAAAGCTCCCCTCATGGTTCTTAAATATAGTTTAGAACACTGATCTATGTAGTAAATAATCTGACAGCTGAGTAACAAAGAGTAAGGGTATGCGCTGGGCCCCCAGGTTTTCCAGGACTTGGCTCTAGAGGTAAAGCGACACTACCGAAAAACACTGGGTCCTGGCACTGGCCCTTTTAAACTGATTTCCAAATATTTATTGAATATTTAACACGAGCACAATTCTAGATCAATGCTCAAAAGGCATCAGGTGATGAGCTGCTTAAAGAATAGAACCTCTTCTCAGAAAGCACTTCGCTTACTCTCTCCAGTAACTTGTTGCCCCACTGCTCCTCAAAGAGAGGCCAGTTATTATTAATGTGTCAATTTTTCTCTTTCCTAAGAAGGTTAATTAAAAATCACCCCGGGGGCACCTGGCTGGCACTGTCAGAAAAATAGCACACAACTCATGGTCTTGGGGTTGTAAATTCAAGCCTCACATTGGGCATGGAAATTTCTTAAAAAAAGAAATCTTTAAAAAATAAAAACTTATACAGGCTATGATGACTCATGAAATTGTGGAAATGAAGTGTAGGGGTAGATCTATGGATGCATTTTTCTACACTTTCTGACAAAGTAAAATTGCAAAGAAGTGAACAGGTCAACAAGCATGTCAGGGAACTGACTACCCACATTCAGTGGGTTTTCTGGGACCTGGAGCCCCCCAAAAAGAGAAGAAGCAATGGATAGGAAGGAAGAAAATTCACCTACAACACGCATAGAGGTAGAGAAAGCAAGGAGGCAGAAGAAATATGGAGCAGAGAGTGGAGGCAGGTGAAAGAGAAGAGGAGGAGGATGGCTTACCTGCACAGGAAGTCATCATCTCCTGGGGCGGCGAACTGATGCCAGCAAAAGGCATCTCTCTCCCAGGAACCCACTGGGACCAAAATTTTATCATAAATAGTTGAAAAAGTTTTTGCTTAGACCTCTCTCAAGATAAAAGTAAAAATTATAAAAAGAAACATTTTATAAATAACAAAATATATTTTATAATTCAATGCAGTACTACTTCCTAGAATCAAGAGGAGTGGGTCAAGTACTAATTTTTTTTTTTTGGTGGTGGTTGTAATTTTCCCAAAATAGCATAATACACCCATCATTTCACATTTCACTATGGAGGCAGGAGGTACAATACTGTCACTCGGAAAATACCTGAAATTTTTTTCAACTTGGTTTTTCTAAAGGTCTCTCTTAAAGCCTTTGCTATTCTGTTTAGTATCCTCTTCCTCCTTGATTTTTCTTCTAGTTGTTGACTCTACCAAATCCTTATATGTTGAATAGTGGTTTAAAAGTGATTGATGCAGCTCACCAATATTACATTCAGTGACCTCATAAAATTCTGTATCTTTTGAAAGATGGGTAATTTTTCTTTGCATTTTATTTGTATTCCATTGCACCATAATGTTGGCTTTTTATGTTTGATAGTAAAAGACTGACCAGGATGTTGACACACTAGGCCTACATAAATGTTCTGCTAAGCCATGAAAGATAGTTGGATGGGGACTAATTATACAAGTGGTTAATTAGGTAATGGATAATTCTAAGTAATCACTTCTTCCTAAATTGCCTGATGACTTTAGAACTTGGGTTTGAATAATCTGATAATGAAGTCCTCATGCCTTAAAGGCCAGTTTTCAAGGTGAATCCGGATATTTTTCCTCCTTATCCTATTTGTCCCACCCTAAGGATGGAAATTGGCTAGCTTGGAAGGTAAGAATCTCTACTAAAATCAGAACTGGCTCCTATTATATTCTCCCACAGATGAATGTTAGAGTAATTAAAGTAAGTCATTTTATGAAATACTACCAAATACATACCAAAAGCTGAAAAATGATACTCATGAGTGAGTGGTATATTATAGAAGTTAGGAATAACCAGAGTTATAAATAGCTGGGTATAAAAATAATTGCAGGTGCCTACATTATTTTACAACTTTAAAATCCACCAGTGATATGGCTCTTCTTAATAGAAGTTACCCTACATGAGTCAAGAACAGTACAATGAAGGGTCATAAACCCCATGGAAACTGGACCAGAAAGCATTCAAGGGAAGTCTGCTGCCTACATAATTAGAATCTACTATTTCTATTAGGACAAACATACTATTTGCTGCAATAAAAGTCTGTGTCCTACACATTGTCTTCTATCATACTTAACTGGAATAATGTTCTTAGGAAAGGGACAGAGAAGGAAACCTCCTCTCAACTGAACACTCAAATTTTTTAACTGAGATCCACATAGGTAAATGCACACATATGAATGAGCAGGGTAAATGGGTCAAAATGTTCTGAGTCTGATGCAACAAAGCCTGACATTGATTCTCAGAAGCTAAAGAAGTTTCACATAACTTCAAATCAATTAATATAGAAAATGGTATAGAATAAGTCTAAGAATCTCAAGCTAAATGGCAGATGTCAGCTAGGATTCACAAAAGGAAACTCACTTGCTCAAAGCACTTCTGTTTAAAAAAAAATAGAACCATAGTAACAAAAAAATATATTGGTGAATTTTAAAACTCATTAAGTAGAGACAAATGTAAAGAATTCAATAGGCACAGAAGTATTGATTATCACAATATTTAATAAAAGGAATAACAAACACTGAAGAAAACCTCAGAAAGAAAAGACAGTTTCTGGCAACTTTGTTTACATCTCCCTAAAACCAGCAAGCAAGCAAAGAAGCCTCCTTTGAGCCAGAGTATTGGCAATATTCTTTGCCATCATGGAATCCTGAATCAAGTTTCTAACCTCAAGAACCAGAAACAAGTGGCAGTGTGGTCAATTTGTGTAATCAGCCAATGCAGAGACCAGTCAACGCTGAAGGAAAATCATCCTGGGAAGCTTATTATGCCCAATTTAAAATAATAAGCCAAATGAACCATCTGACTGAGGAACAGAAAGCACTATTTCTAGCTGCCAGTCTAAAAGGAACTACTTTTATTGTGCTAAGCAATTTGTCAGGGAGAGACAGAAAGAGCTCTCTGGTATTATTAGCACATTAACCAGACTTTTTATAGTTGGACACAAGGCACGATGGGCCAGAGTGAAATTCAGGAAATGTATTTTAAAAAGTGGTTAGTTACTAACCAGATCAACTCAAGATACTGAAAAACGATTGCATCAATGTATCCAGATGCCCTGAGGACCAACCGAGTATCTGATCTCCATTTTCTAAAGTAATTTATAAGGAATCAACTAGAAATAGTTTTATTATTTCATTTTAAACCTAATATTATAAGTACTCCCTTAAAGGCTTATTATTTAGTAATCTTCCTGATAAATCTTGGGAGAAAACACTGCTTAGAATAAATGAGTATAGGATAGGAAGATTAGAGATATCAAAAATTTATGCTAATGCAAATGTTGGCCACCATCAATCTGCTTTAAGAGTTCTTAAACTTTCACCTCTAGGAGAATCATCTTGGAAAGGTTCTTAAAAATACAGCTTCTAGGGGTTTCTGGGTGGCTCAGTCGGTTAAGCGTCTGACTTCAGTTCAGGTCATGATCTCACGGTTTGTGGGTTTGAGCCCTGTGTTGGGCTCTGTGCTGACAGCTAGCTCAGAGAGCCTGGAACCTGCTTTGGATTTTGTGTCTCCCTCTCTCTCTGCCCCTCCCCCTCTCATGCTCTGTCTCTCTCTCTCTCTCTCTGTCTGTCTCTGTCTCAAAAATACTAAAAAAAATTTTAATTTTCTTAAAAAATAATACACCTTCTAGTGCTTCGTTTCTGGGGATTCTGATTCAATAGGTTTGCAATGAGGCTGAGAACCCTCTATAATTAACTCTTCTCTGGTTATTCTGGTGCATATCAAAATCTGAGAGCAACACTCCTATCTCGATGGTAAGGGTATACTCTATGCAGTTATATTAAAATTTTTCTGTAGTAAATTTAATGATGTATTTTAAGGTGGTGATAAAAAGTAAGGGAAAAATAACTATCAAAAAGGTGTGTGACCTCCAAAAAGACAATTTCGTGGGAAAAAATATTAAGAATTTAATAAATGGGATAATACCACATTGCTAATCAGAGAAATAAATGTAATAGAATAGAAACCTCTGTACAACTGCCCGAGCCGTCAGAGCAAGTTCAAGAGTCTCAGAGACCCGTGAGGCGGAATAAAAGCTTATGGTTGAGTGCCACTGAAATCTCATTTGTTAGAGTATTAGCTAATTAATACACCTTCCCATCTGAATACATCTTCTCAAATAAGAACTAAACTCACAAGTAAGAAATATCCAACGGGCCAAAAATAGAAAGTCCAATGGTAACTGTGAGCTGACCCTATGCTGGATAAATCTCCAAATTGTGAAGGGCTAGGTAAATTGTGAAAAAAGAAACCTAAAGAATATCTGTTGGAAGCAAGAGGATATGAAATCTTATTTTTTTTCAAATGAGTATGGAATATGACATAAAGTAATGACATAAGAGATTTCTTTATTGTAGAAGATATTAAAATGTAAGTTGGCAATAATTAAAATAGTGTGGTACTGGCCATGATTATACTAAGCAAAATAAGTTGATGGGAGGGTAAAAAAGATTTTCCTTGAGAACTTGTATCTATAATCCTACCCTTGCAAAAGTATTTACTTATGTTTATATTTCCTATACATATATATATACATAACATGTATTATACTCTACTACACATGTACAGTTTATAATGCATGATCTGGGCATTTTATCAAGAATATAACCTGAAAAGTTGTTCTTTGTAGGTGATACTACTGGACAAGCTGGAGGAAGTAAAAGAAAAACCTCTCCAGACAAACACACCCTCAATTCCTGGTGTAAAGTTTCCTCAAATAAAGCCCTAGCTCACATGATGTGATTATCTGAAATTACAAAATACAAAAAGAAGCTATTTGCCATGACTGTTTGATGGAGAAAGCAGCCAAATGGCAGAATTAGATCTCGAAAACTTCAGCAAAGAAAATTGTCACACAGAAATATTAAAAGAAGTATTTGGAGTTTAAAATGTGAAAGGAGGGAGGGACACCAGGGTGGCTCATTCAGTTAAGTGTCCAACTTTGGTTCAGTTCATGATTTCACGGTTTGTGAGTTCGAGACCTATCTCAGGCTCTTTGCTAATGGCTCAGAGCCTGGAGCCTGCTTCCATTTCTGTGTCTGCCTTTCTCACTGCCCCTCCCCTGCTCAAGCATTGTCTCTCTCTGTCTCAAAAATATGCATTAAAATTTTTTTCTTGAATATAGAAAGAGGAATGAATATTTTAGTTTTTAATTTGATTTTTATTTTGAATAAATAATTTAAAAGAACTTTCAAGAAATAACAGGCAGATGTGAAGAGAAAGTATGACTGAAAAATTACTCAAAGGGAGCAGAAATATGGAGTTAGAAAATAATATGAGACATGGAGGACTAAATGAAAATTCCTGAAACTTGTCTAATGGCACAAATTCAGAAGATGACAGAGACGATATTTCAAGTGATAGTATCAGGGGAATTCTAGAATTGAAAAATTCAGGAATCATAATGAATCTCAAGCAGAATAAACTAACCTAAACACACCTGGATAACTTACTATGAAGTTACAGTACTCCAGAAAATGTGGTATTGCCATCAAAATAGACAAGTCAGTGGAACAGAAAAGAGACCAGAAGTGGTACACATTTTTTACAAAGGTGGACAGACCATTCATTGGCGAGGAGGTGGTCTTCTCAACCAATTATGCTGGGGCAATTTTATAGCCATTCAAAAGATGAAATCCAACCCATGCCTTGCATCATATAAAAATTAAGTCGATTGGTCATAAACCTAAATGTAAAATCTAAAACCATAAAATTTCTATAGAAAAGAGAAAATTTTTTATATATGACACCAAAATCTTGATCCATAAAAGATGAAAAATTTAATTTCACAGAAACTATAAACTTCTCTTCTTATACACTATTAAAATAATTTTAAAAATCCAGTCTAGAAGAAAATATTTGTAAGTCCTATATCTACTAAAAAAAAAAAAACCCATGTCCATAAGATATAAAGAGTTCTTATAACTGAATAATAAGAAACCAAGCAAATTTTGAAAATGGGCAAAAGATTTGGATACTTCACCAAAGAAGATAGATGAATTATAAGCAAATACATGAAAAGATACTATTACTGAAAATTAGAGAAGATGCTTTTGCCCTGTATTAAAATGGCTAAGATTTAAAAAGGTGGGTCACACCAAGTGTTGATGAGGATGTGGAGGAACTAGAACTCTCTTAATTTGCTGGTGGGAAGTTGGCAGTTACTTAAAAAGTTAAACATAAAACTACTATATGACCCAGCTCCACTTGGAGATATTTAAATGAGAAATGAATGCATATATTTGCACTAAAACTAGTAAGCACATATTTTTATTTTATTTGTAATAGCCCCAAACTGGAAACAACAAAAAATGTCCATCAACAGGTCGGTGGATACAATTTGACAGATTTTCCCAAATGAGTTACAAAGAACAGGTGAGTGGATAGGAGCACCTGGGTGGCTCAGTCGGTTAGTGTCTGACTCTGGCTCAGATCATGATCTCACAGTAGGTGGGTTTGAGCCCAGCATCAGGGTCTGTCCTGACCGCCGAGAGCCTAGACCCTACTTCATATTCTGTGTCTCTTTCTCTGCCCCTCCCCCACTCATGCTGTTTCTTTGTCTCAATAATAAATATTCTCTTTGTCTCGATAATAAATAAACATAAATTTTTTTGAAAAAAATGAGTGAAAGAAATGAGACAAAAAATATTGATACAGTATGATTCCTTTTATATGAAATTCTAGAAAATACAAACTTTTGTCACAGAAAACCATTGAGTAGTTGCCTGGGGACAGGAAAGGGTGGCATGAAGAGGGATTACAAAAGGGAAAGAGGAATCCTTTGAAGGTGATGGATTATGTTCATTATTTTGAAGGTGGTGATGGTTTTGTTGGTGTGTTAATGTGTCCAAATTTCTCACACTGTGAATTTTATGTGCAGTTTATCATATGCCAGTTATACCTAAATAAAGCAAAATTTCAGGGGTGCCTGGATGACTCAGTTCAGCTCAGGTCATGTTCTAATGGTTTGTGAGTTCGAGCCCCTCATTGGCTCACTGCTGGCAATGGAGAGCCTGCCCCTTTGGGTCCTCTGTTCCCCTCTCTGCCTGCCCCCTCCCTTCAAAAATGAAAAGCATTAAAAAAAATTTAAAGCAGGAAATAGAAAACACAAATTAAGAGAGGAGAAACGCGTGCTGGATATCCCTTTTGGCTTTCCAGATTTCACTCCTGTGCTCTCGCTCGGGCACACATGCCTGTGCCCTCACGTGCGCTCTCCCTCTCCAGATGGACAGATAGATGGAGCCTTTTCTACCCTGCTCTGGGCCTTGAGAGACTGACTTCTCTGGACAAAATCTGGAGACTTCCTTGCTCTCTGGGTTCTGCTTGGGTCGAGCCAAAGAGGAGGAATAGCAGAAAACTGGAAAGCAGAAAGAGAATAAGACTGCATATCGATTCCTCCAACTCTCACCCAGGCCGAATTCCTTAACCGGAGGATTCAGTTCCTCCAGTCCCAACACTCACTCCACCCTCTCACTCCTTCAGTCCTTACGGTGCAAATGAAATCTAGTCATTATTAGATCTGGAGTACTTTCTTTTTGGCTTCCCTACGTCCTGACCACAACTTTGTGTATGGTTTTTTATTAAACTTTCTTTACCCTGCTATGTATGGTCCCAGGCGCTTCCTGCTAGGGTTTTAACTTATGAAAAGATAGCCAAACGTGTTCAGAAATCATATTAAACTCTCCAGTTAAGCCTAATCAACAGCTTTAATTAAAAAGCAATTCAAAAAACTCTATGCTATGTTTAAAACACAGGGCATAGGAAGGTTATTAGTGCACAGATGAAAAAATCATGCAACATACCAGGCAAATACTAGCCAAACTAAAGTCAGTGAATATATCGTTACTAACACCACATATAAAGCCATTATTAGGGAGGTGCCTGGGTGGCTTAGTTGGCTCAGAGGCCCGACTTGAGCTCAGGTCATGATCTCCTGGTTCCTGAGTTCCAACCCACATCAGGCTCACTGCTGTCATCACAAAACAGGCTTCAGATCCTCTACCCTCCCGTCTCTTCCCCCACTCAAACATTTTCTGTCTCTCTCAAAAATAAAACATTTTTTTAAAAAAAGCATTATTAGGAAAAAAGGTGACCAAATAATGATGAAAGGAAAAATTCACCAGAAAAGTATAACTAGTCAAAACATGTATTCATTAAGCAAATAACCTCAAATTATACAAAGCAAAAAATGGACTGAATTACAAAAAGAAATTGACAAATTCATAAACATAGTGGAAGACTTCAAAACGCCTTCCTCAGTAACTGATAAATTTTATTTAAAAAAATTACTTAGAATGTAAAAAATTTGGAGCACCCAACAATTAGACTGCATAATTTATAAACACATTTACTAAAGAATGCCATAAAGCAATCTTCCATAAATATTAAAAGATTGGCATTAAAAGAGTTCTCTCAGGTTTAGTTGGAAACCAGTAACAAAACAATTCCTATACAGAAAGAAATACTTCCAGAAAAGGAATATTCAGACGAGATCGGGAGCATTCAGGGTGGTATGGCTGCAGACCAGAAAAGGAATATTCAAATGAACATAAGTATAAAAAGGTACCTGAGGTCATTACTAATCAGGGAAATGCAAAACCAGAGTAAAATACTGATACATAGCCACAAAAATGGCTAATGTTAAAAAAAAGATTGACATTGGGAGGGTTAGCAAGAATTTGGAGGCATTATTACTCTCTTGTTGCTCGTGTGAGTGCAAACTGTTACAACCATTTTGAAAACCGATGGGCAGGACCTACTAAGGTTATGTATCTGTCTCCCCTATGACTCAGCACTTCCACTCCTAAGTGTATACGTAAGAGAAATCAATGCATCTGATTACTATAAGGCATCTAGAAAAATGCATGTGGAAGTAATACTCACAGCAGCTTCAAACAAAAACAACCTAAATGTCCATCAACAAGAGAATAGATGAATTACGTTATATTTATACAATGGAATATTATAGAGCAGCAAGAGGAATGAATTGCCGGTATAAAGGACATCATTGATAAACCTCATGGGCACTGTGTGAAGTAAAAAGCCAAACATATAGGGGTTCCCTGGGTGGCTCAGCTGGTCGGGTGCCCAATTTCAGCTCAGGTCATGATCTCACAGTGTGTAGGTCTGAGCCCTGCATTAGGCTCTCTGCTGTCAGTGCAGGGCCCACATCAGACCCTCTGTTTCCTGCTCCCACTCGTTCTTTCTCTTTCTCTCAAAAATAAACATTAAAAAAAAAAAATGTGTACCTGGATGGCTCAGTCAGTTAAATAGTTGACTTTGGCCCAGGTCATGATCTCACGGTTTGTGAGTTCAAGCCCCACATCAAGCTCTCTGCTGACAGCTTAGAGCCTGGAGCCTGCTTCAGATTCTGTATCTTCCTCTATCTGACCCTCCCCTGTTCACTCTATCTCTCTCTCTCTCTCTCAAAAATAAACATTAAAAAATATATATATACTATATTATTACCTTTATATGAATTTCAAGAAAAGAAACTAGTCTACAGATAGAAACCAGAATAATATTTATTTCTGGGGCTGGGATAAGGTATTAACTGAGAAACCATGCCAAGAAACCTTCTAAGTCTTTACCTGGGTGATAGAATATTTCTCTCTCTCTACATCTCTCTCTCTCAATTTCTCTCTACACACACATACTATATACTATATGTACAGTCAAATATTTGTATATATCATGTTACATATATATACATAAGTAAAAATTTATCAGATTGTACCCTTAAGCCTGATGGTCTTCCCTGTATATATGTTGCAGGAATGTGGCTGGCTCAGTCAGTGAACATGGATTCTTGATCTCAGCGTCATGAGTTCAAGCCTCACATTGGGCATGGAGCCTACTTAAAAAGAAAAAGAAAAGAAAAGAAAAAATATATATATTAAAGAGCCATAAATTTGGAAGTTAAAGAAATTGAACTAGCTATTTAAAATTTACTTAAACATAAAACAAATTCAGATAATTTTACCAAAAAAAGATAGAAACTCTTTCCTACACAAAATAGGGAAAGGAAAAAAGTATTCCAACTTTCCAAAAAAGTATTCCAAGTAATATCACTTAAGTACCAAAAGTAGATAAGAGTTTTATAAGGGAAATTTATGTCTGTGTCACTGATTAACATAGATGGAAAAATTCTAAATAAAATTGTAGCATACTAAATGCAAGAGAGAAAAGATACTGTGAACTATTTGAACATATCTCCAAAATGTAAGCATGATTTAACATCTGAAAATCTATTAATGTATTTCACCATGCTAACAGAATGAAATTCCAGATAACTGCATCAAAGTCCTCCTGAGTGTTTGGCTAAGTACCAATCTGTTTATAGCTACAGGATAAGAATTCACAAGGTTGGGTAAAGAATAACCTACAGATACAAAGAAGCTATAAGCTGAAAACTTCTCAGAACTCATACAGGGCTGAGAAACCAATGAATTCTAAACATTCAGAAGGGAGAGACGTCTTTGAACACCCAGAGCATTCATTAGAGACCCCAGAAGGATTATTCCTTATTAGTAAGGCTGAATTAGCCCTAGGGGATAAATACTCTAGAGCGGCCCTGATGACACTTAAAAACAAGACTCAAGAGGCTCATGCTGGTGTATGAATGATTTGGGGAAAAAAATATATTTTTCTTTAAAGAAAAACCCTATCTGACACCCAATTAAAACAAAAATACTAGTCATGACAAAAAGCAGAAGAGTGTGTCACAAAACAGGGAGAACATGAATTCAATATCAACAATCCAAAAATGACAGGTGATAGAATTAGCAAAAGTACTTAAAAACAGCTATTGTACATATATTTGAGAATTTTGAGGAAAACAACATAATATGAAAAATATATATTTTTAAATTTAAGTAGAAATTTTCCTCCTGGCAGGGCTAAGAGATTGGTTCAACAAGACAGAACGATCTAAAAACTCGTGATGTGTGAAAGAAATCATAAGGAAGTTTTAGAAGAGGGAAGTGTCGGAGCCAAGGGCCCCCACAATGGGCCACATAGGCATGAAAATTAGTGAGTTAAAAGCAATCAAAACCCAGGAGATTCAGGAAGAGTTCTTACCTCCTCTTCAACTACCTAAATCCACGTGGGAAAGGAGAACCTGTACCACCCAGGAAAGTGCTAGTAAGATTCCTCTTTACCTAAGAAACGATCTGCATAACAGGGAAACCCATACTTTCCAAATATCTCCTCTCACCTTCCTGCTAATGGTCGTCTTCTACTTTGTATTCTCAGACCCCTACCCCTCTCCTTAGCTCGGGATATTATGTAAGCCTCAAGTTGCCAACTGTCTGTGGAATTTCACGTCTGTGTGGATGCCTCATACATACAAAACCATATTTGACCTTCTCCTATTAAAGAAATGAGAAAAGTAAAAACATACAGATGAAAAATGAAATAACTGAAGGGGAAAAATTGACTGGATGAGTTTAACAGCAGATTACACACTCCAAAAGAAAACATCAGGGAGCTTGAAAAATAGGATGTAAATTACCCAAATGAAAGCACAGAGGAAAAGATGGTGACAAAAATTAAACATAGCCTCAATAACCTGTGGGACAATTTAGAGGTCTAACATATGGGTAATTGGAGATCTTGAAGAGGGGAAAGTGGAGAGGGAGAAGAAACACTTGGCTGAAAATTTTCCAATTTTGTTGAAAATTGGAGAGAAGGCTCAGCTTCAAAAAAGCTCAATAGACCCAAGGCAAAATAAACAGTAAAAAATTATACCAAGGCCCATTATCATGTTATGATTAACAGAACTCAGGTCTGTTTCACATTAATGATTGTTTATATGATCCTGCTCTGAACTTAAAATTAGGGCCAGATGTCCACAAAAAGTCTTGTACACAAGTGTTTATAGCAACTTTATTCTTAATAGCTCCAAACTGGAAAGACTCAAATTTCCACTAAAAACTAAATGGATAAACAAATCATGGTATATCTATACAATGAATACTATTCAGCAATAAAAAGGAACTGGCTACTCATACACCCAATAACATGGGTGAATTTAAAAGTATTTTGCTAAGAAACGAAGCCAGAAACAAAAGAATGCATACAATAGGATTCCATTCTTATGAAAATCTAGAACAGACCAAACAAGTCTAAAGTGACAGGACTAGTGTTTGTTTCTGGTGGAGATTTGGTGTTAGTTTTGATCACAAATGAGCCTCAAGGAATTGATCAATATCTTGCTTCAAGTGATAATCACATGGATGCATACATTTGCCCAAACTCCTCAAACTATACACTCAAGATAGGTCCATTTATATTGTATGAAAATTACACCCAAACTCTATTGATTTTAAAAAGTATAGGGACATCTGCATGGCTTAGTCAGTTAAGCGTCCAACTCTAGGTTTCAGCTCAGGTCATGATCTCGTGGTTTTGTAAGTTTGAGCCCCACAGTGGGTTTTGAACTTGGCAGCACAGAGCCTACTTGAAATTCTCTCTCTCCCTCTCTCTCTACCCCTCCCACACTTGTGCTGCCTCTCTCTCAAAATAAATACATAACAATTTTTAAAAAATAAGATAAGAATTAGAAACAAATTTTCTAGCAACATAAATATAAGTAAGCTATAAATAAATTATTCAAATATACAAACTTGTATGGAGAAAATTACGAGATCTAATTGGGGAAGACCTAAAATAGATGAGGAGCTATTCCATGGCCAGAGAAGGGCAGCCTCAATATAATGAAAATGTGACTTTTCCCTCAAATAAGCAAAAACCTCAAAGAGCAAAGGGTTGAAAAGAGCCATGAAAATTTTCAAGAATGATAATTATCAGTGAAGGCTGAGGAAAAGACTAGAAGTGACATGATAATGAAAACGAAAGCAAAAAACATCTGTATGGACTCATAAGAAATAATCTCCTAGCTTTTTTTTAAAGAAAGAAAATAACTCTGTTTTTAAAGAAAGCAGCACCAGAGAATTTATGTATTTGTCATAGTAAATTACTCTTCTCCACTAGCTACTAATTAAGCTATCTTAACATTAAAACCAGTAAGAGAGAAAAATTCTTAATATGAATTTAAAAAAGGGCATTTGTCTAGCGCTAGGCAATTAGGGTTCTGGTTTGTTAGTTGATTATGTACCTCACCAAGCCCCCAAAAGAACTTTTCTAAGTTAAAAAAAATCCTTTTTCCAGACAAATAAGCTGGGATAAACGTTAGGGAATCTCAACACCTTAACTCCGTACATACCCAGACTATTCAGGACAACATTCCTCTTCCTTGTTTTTCTTCTAGATAGAATTGGGATGGGTAAGGACAGGAGAGAGCAATAATCCTGATAGGTGATATTCTCAGGTTCTTGGTCATCGTTTTTACCTACCTAGTCCCTTAGGACAAAAGTCACATCTTCTACCCCGCCACAAGCTGGGGCTGTGCACTGTGGCACACACTCTTAAAGAGGACCTTCCAAGCTGGGTTGGGCTATGTTAAATAGGGAGATAAAGGCGTTTAGAAAATGATTTTCTCGCTCTGGACAACTTGACTTTCACTGTTAAAGAGGTCAAGTTTGAGACTCAAAGGTCATCAGTGGCCTCTTTGTTCCAGGTTGACCTGTCCTCTACCTCCTCGGTCAGTAACCTTCATGACTGAGGCTGGAGGCAGAGATGGTATCTTCAGTTACTGATCTTTCCGGACTAATACAAAGTTAACTGTATGTTGTTATGTATCTATACACTAGTACAAAAGAATTAACTTAGTAGCTAGTGACTGGAAATCCAATGATCATATAAATTCATCTACCTATACCATTGGGGGAAACTATTTTCTTTTAGTCTTGAAAAGCCAAGTTGACTTTAATTAGGGAGTAAACATGAGAAAGCCGAATCATGTTTCAAGTTTACTTTCAATAGGATTTTTTAAAATCTCTTATAAATGATAATGTGCGTATGGCCAGGAATGGGAAAAATAATACCCAAAATAAAAACAAGTCCCTTGTTAACGTGAAGACATATTATTTTCCTCTTTAAATTTCTGATGTTCCTGTTATAATGTTGATTCTACAACAAAATTATTGTTTGAACCAAGGAGTTCATCTGGAAACTTGAATTAACAATCCTGTGGAGGGTTAATGTCCTCTCTGTTACTAACCATTTTCCTGCTCCCTAGTCAACCTAATAGAATTTGATGAGAGATTCAGAATAAATGAGGACACTAACATCAGCCTCCACTATTCCTTCTTTTCCCAACACAGATCCCTCTCACCACATTTTATAGCCAGTGGAATCCCCATTGTGAAGTACCTTAGTCAACTTTGAGTTCTCAGATGTGTGGTATCAGTTATAGATTAGAAAGCCTTAGCAAATGAGATGCATACAATATTAATATTGGAAGAAGTAAAACCTTTTCAGCTCTCTGAGACACATCACGATGCATCTGAACCAGGAACACATTTTTACAGTGTGGTCATCACGTCTTTGTAAGAAAAAGATGTTGGAGCTTAAAAATGGTCCAGAGGTGTCACTGAATGATTGCATGTGAAGATCTAAGAGTAGATTTTACCCAATTTCCTAGTAGGCATGTAAGTGCCATCTCGTAGATCAATCAGATGCTATGAAACTTGCCCAAGGCAGTGCATCACAGCCAGAATTCCAACACAGGCTCACCAGCCCCTGGGTTCTTAACCTCCACATGATTCCACAATTCTATGAATTAAGAAGAATTTAGATTTTTAGGCAATAAGGAATTTAGATTTGGGGGCAATAAAGACTCAATACAAATTTTTGCCAACTTTATGCCCAAATATGACAATTTTATTTTCTGTTTGGAGAAATAAGCACCAAAAATTTATTTTGATAACTTAAACTAATGAGAAAGTAATTCCACTTTAGGAATTTATACAACAGATAGAGTAAGCATGTACATGAAGACATATGTACAAGCATATTTGTTGCAGTGTTTGTGTTCACAAAAGACAGGAAATCAATCTAAATGTTTAGAAATAGAAGACCAATTATATAAATTACATTTCATCCATGCAGTGATTACCTCCTTCAAAGAATAGGGGAGATCTATATGTACTAATTCAGGGAATGCTCTCCAACATGTTAACTGTGAAAGGCACAGAGCACGAGAGTTGAACGGCAGATTCCTTCCAGTTGCGCATCTTGATCTACTCTCCACGATTCTCCGTTCTGCCCGTTGCCCTTGGAAACCAACCCATAGAGATGCATCACTGGGCTCCTAGGTCCTCTGGCTGCTGGTTGTATGTGGCCAGTGGGGAACCTCAGCATGGGATGAGAGGAAAGGAGAATGAGGTCTGAGTGCTCATTCCTCTCCTGTCTTGGACGGGCTGCATCACTGCTCCTCTCCTACACAAGTGCTTCCTTCTAAGTTTAACCACTTGTTTTCCTCCTTTCTTTGAGCTTAGGGGACAGAATAGCTCTGCTCCTTCCATCCTGAATTACTGAGCTAACTCATGCATCTGCTATATTGTAACCCATATATTTGGGGAACTGCTCCAATTTTCCAAATTTGAGTGTGCCCTCTTTTTCCTATCAGGAACAAAATATGCTATTATGTTAACAAGAAAGAGTTGTGGAGATAAAGGAATAGACACTCAAATATGCAAAGAATACATTCAGAATGATGTATTTTAAATGCTAACGATAATATCGGGGAGAAAATGACACGGGGGGGTAGGAATGGGGGAAAAAGTCTTTACACTCATGCTGGAACCTTTCCTGCTGTTTCTTTCCATGTCAACATATTAGCCATTAAGAAAAATAGTAAAACTATATGTTAAGGAAAGAATCCAAACTTGACTGCTCGATTTTTCCCATCTTGGAGGTAAACTGGCCCATAAACCCCAAAGCTTGGTTTAGATAGTGTATGTAGGTGAAAGCTGAGTGCATGGGTGGTATATAAACTTGAGAATTGCAGGAGAGAGATGGGTTCTCCTTAAATAATATTTTGCATATACTTCCTCTAACATCATGTGATACACATGAACATGTATCCTCTACTTTTAAATGACTTGCTGTGAAGTTATTGAGATTTTTATATAGGTTTAAATTACAGATACAACTCAGAGGCTGGTCAACATTTGGACTAAATGTAACAATTAGTCAAGTTTACCTTTGGCTTTATGAAATGAAAACTCACTAATGATAATGAGTGAAGGTCACTTCAGGCCACAGGAAATCAGCTTTACTGTCAGGACTTAAACTTTCCATCACATCTTGAATCAACAGTTTTGCAAGCAGTGAATGCAAAAATTAAGTTGTCTTTTTTTTTTTTTTTTGGCAACAATTTAGCAAAGGCATATGCTTCAAACTCAAATGACTTCACTTCACATTGAAATTAAGAAATGTTTTGAAGCATAGTCATTTGATAAGAATTTGCTTCAAAATAAGCAGCGTGCTTCTTTTTAAGGGGACCTACATCCTTTAACATGTGACTCGACAGCGTGGCAAATGAAAAAACAAAGTGCTCTCAAAAACCGTTCCCAAATCCGTCCCAGGCTGCAGTTTCGGTGGCTGTGTTTCTCTGTTAATTGGGTCTCCGCTTGACAGCCATAGGTGCAAACCCGACCCTTGTCTTCACTGCGGTGATGACAAAGGCTTTGAGAGAAAAGAGCTGGACTTCTGCCAAGGACCTCCTCTTGACTTCGGGGTGATTCAGCTCTCAAGACCTGATTGTTTTCTCCTCTCTCCCAGGAACCACTAGCTACCTTATTACCAGAAAGAATGACCCTTTGACAGCACGACTGCAATGCTGAATCTCCACCAAATTGTAACCTCAAAGATGCCAATGGCATTGAAAAACTAATCAAGATCAGAAGGTCAGAAAGACAAATGCATTAGTACATATATGGTCTCCAAGTTATTTGGCAATTTCTTAGCTTGAAAAGAATCATTTCTAAAGTTTCTTTTGACATATTTATTGTCTTTTTGCTCCCAGTCTTCTTAATGTATAGAGGAGTCCACCGTAGGAGAACACTGCCTTTGTTTTATTTGCACTCCATTTTATAAAATGTTGAGCTAGCAACAGCGGCCATCTCCCTCCTCAATCATCATTCTTCTCCTTCTTAGTTTGTACTATTAGCAGAATACCAGTTAGATCAGCTAATAACTTAAAAAAAGACCTCCTAAAACAGATGAAAATAAAAGGTTAGATATTAAGAGTAAAGGCAGATAAATAAACTAAAATACATGACCGGTTTTCTATGCAAACTGCTTAACAACTTGGATTAATCTAACTTGAAACTGCCTCTTGCCATTATAGTTATGTTGGTTAAATAAAACAGTACTAGATAGAGGACTTTTTTTTTTTAACAAAATCTGCATAGACTGTTAATTGCTTAATTTCTTCAAAGTAACTTGAACTTTTAATACAATAATAAATAATAATAAATTATGACAACCATTTACTAAGCACCTGCTACATGTTAGGTACTTTATATGCATTCTTTCTAACCTTTACTACAACCCGTCTGGGCAAAGAGTTTTAATGTGTCCATTTTACAGAAATGGAACACTCATGACTCCTAGATGAGTACCATCTTTCAATTTCTTTCAATGTTTGAGTTGTGCCAAACTTGTCAAATTTTGTTCAGTTCTGCGCCCATTTTAGCTCATCTGTTCCCTGACTGAACCAGTGTAATTTATTCATTGTCTCAGGTTTGGGATGACATAGTTTGGCAGTTGAAAGGAACATGTTCAATGTCATTGAAATAATGGAGTGTGGATTGGCTCACGTCATCTTAAATTCTGCCCACAAAGAAGACCAACATTAAATAGGTTTTAATCATTAAATTGACAGACATTTCCTGGAGCAAGAAGCTATGTCTATATTCTGTGAGTTTGTTGTGTACGACCAAATCTTGTGTGGGTGCACAAAAATCAAGCACATATGGCTGATTAAATTGTCATCCTCAAGGTTAAAGAGGTTCCATATCTGAGTCTAGAAGAAAGAAACAATGTTGTGGAATTACCGATCTGGTTCCGAGAGCAGCATTGAATTTAAAGGGATGGCCATTCGGCAACCTCACATGCTGCGCTGACGATGGCCACAGACCAGAGGGCTACGTCGGGGTGAAGATGATATTCCTTGTCTCCGTGAGTCTCTGGCAAAAGTGTTCTGGCCCAAAATAATGAGTCTAATGTTGCCATTCAGGAATGGCATAGCCCTTTAAGTTCTCCCCATTGGCTTTTATGGCAATGAAGAAACCAAGGAGCATATTTTTCTTGCCATCTTACACGCTGTTTTTAGTCTTTATCTGGCAACATGCCTGGAGTGTGCGGGTTGGTCTCTAGATAGATCTCTAAGGTTTTCTCCTCACCAATTACCATCACTCAATACCCTCATTATCAGTGGGTATCTTAAACTCTGGGCTACACCTCCTTTTTAATTCCACTTCCAGAAGTCGAGCTACTAAAATAGATACTTCTATTAAAGATGTCACTCAGCTGACCACTTGTGTCTAAAGATGGAGTTGAAAAGACAACAGTTTCTGAAGGAAAAGGTTAAATAATCCAAGGATAAAGTTTTTTTTTTTTTTTATAGACAAAGCTGTGTTATCTCTACTTAACAGGACATAAAAATTAATGTTCTACAAAGGAGCCTAAATTCTCAAAAGTAAAATGATTGGCATACATCACTATTCGGTTCCATTTTTTTTGCTTACACAATCTTACACTGCGCCTCATGGATAACAAAATATCTTTAACCTCGGGTTTCTTTCATCTCCCTCTCTAAGAAGCATCCAAGAACTTCCTCACTCCTGCAGTATTTCCATTCCTAGTTCCTAAAGTCATCTTAAGACCTAAGCATAGAAAGAAGTGACTAAAAGGGAATTTGAAGAAGTTGTAAAACTCATGTCAAATTTGAATGACACTACATTTGTATAGATTGGGGGGAAATACTTTGTATAAACCCAAGGGAGAAAGAATATATTTCCATTTTGCTTAATAGTATCATGGAGGGCTTGTAGAAAAAGTAGGGGGCATTCGAGTTGACTCTCAAATTTGGTCCAGTGGTGCACCTAGGCATTCCTGATTTAGATCATAGAAGGAGCAAAGCCACAAGAAAGGGAAAATGGCATATTTGGTGGGCTGATGAGCTGTCCAGGGGAATTTGAGTATCGGTGTGTGGGAGGTTTGGGAAGGTGGAATAATTCAAGGTGGTAGAAACTCATCTTGGGCTTTATTCTATCAGCAAATACTGGAGGTTTTAAATCATACTATCTTCAATAAAACTGTTTGCTCAAATAAGCTCTTTCAACTAATCAACGCTTTAAAAAGATGGCATAATCCACTTGACAACTCCCCACCAGTCTCACGCATGTGTGTGATCTGGCTGCAGCTTTCTAACCACAGATGAGTCACTATGCTGATCTTGAACCACAGGACTTTTAAAAGTAAACTCGAGAGAGGGGCACATGGGTGGCTCACCCAGTTAATCCTCTGACTCCGACACAGGTCATGATCTCACCATCCTTGAGTGTGAGCCCTGCATCAGACTCTCTGCCATCAGCGCGGATCCCGATTTGGATTATTTGTCTCCCTCTCTCTGCCTCTCTCTCTCTCTCAAAAATAAGAATTTAAAAAAACATTAAAAGCAAATAAAGTAAAATAAAAATAAACATGAACAAACAAGTAAACCTGAAGAGGAGGTGAGCTACCTCACCTTCTAGTGGTAAGGGTAAGGTTAGGCACGAACAACTGCAGGCTAAGTGACTGGCGGAGAAGAAAAGGTTGCAGCAATAGAAAAAGGAGATGGCTTTTAGAACTTCCCTTCTGGGAACTTGCTTCCAATTCTCATCGTTCTTCTTTTGTTTTCCTCCTCCTTCCTCTCATTTCTTCCTAAGAGAAGGAAAGAATGATAATAGAAGAGCTTTGTCTGTATGAAACTGAACTAGCCTTTTCTCTCTAGAGGCATAGAGTCATAGAGCTCAGAGGCCAATGGCACGGGTGGAATGCTTGACGCACATGAGGAATATACCACAGAACGCGGATTCTGCATAGTAAAAATTGGCCATGGGTGGTGACATATCCTATTCTGAGTGGCATGTGGCACTCAGAATGTTCCTTGTTAGGGAGCATTACCCATATTATTTCTAGAATTCCTGGGGCAGCTAGCTCGAGTAATTCGTGTCTTCTCCACCCCTACTTCCAATGCCTGTTGACTGAGATGAAGTCCTCCATCACCTCTTACTTAAAACACTGCAAGAATTTCCCACCTGGTGGTGGCAGTGGCGGCAGTTGTGGCGGTGATATTTGACTCTGAGAGCTTTCATTTGGGTCAGGATTCCGCCCCCCCCATTTCAAAAATATTTTATTTTTGAAGAATTTCAAACTTACGGAAAAGTTGCAAGAAATATGCAGATGTTTTAAACATCCTTTCCTGAGATTCATCAACTTTTATATAAATTTGCAACATGTGCCTTAGCATTCTCTTTTCCATGTTTTCTCCTAAACAATTAAGAGTTGGTTGCATACATTGTGCTACTTTACCCATTCGGTGTGTATTTTCTTCTATAACTTTAGTATCATTATAAAATTGAGAAATTTTAATGTTGACCCAATCCTTTTATCTCAAGTCTTCTGATTTCATTTACTGTCCCAATAGTGACCGTTATAACACTCCCCTTCCCCCCACCCCGTACAAAGTCTAGTCCAGGATCATGAATCGTAGGTATCCTGTCTCTTCAGTCTCCTTGGTATGGAACAGTTACTTGGGCTTTTCTCTGACTGATGCAAGCCAGTTAATTTATTTCTAGAATGTCCCTGAATATGTGTTTGTGTCACATGTCAGATGACTACTTTCAGGTCATGTTTTTGGAGCTGGAATACCAAAAAATGAGGCTGTGCCCTTTTCACAGTATCATGTTGGAGCCAAATCATCTTTTTTGGTGATACTAGCTTTGACCAGTTGGCTAAGGTGTTGTCTGTTTTCTGCATTGTATAGTTAATATTTTTCCTTTTGTAATAACTAATTTACAGTGAGATACTTGAGTATAATATAAATATCCTGTTTGCCATCAACTTTCCTCAATTAGTGTTGATTGTTGACTGAATCTGTTTTTTCTTTGATGGCTGCAAAATGGTGCTTTGAAAAATTCCATTACTCCTTCTGCATTTATCAGTTGACATACTACTGCATAAAAGAGCTTTCTCTCCTTATTTATCTACTTAACCTTATAGACTGATAATTTCTTACGTTATTCAGTAGACTTTGATCCGTTACCTTGTTTTGGTGCTCAAATGAGCCCTGCAAGATTTCCAGGCTCATTCTTTACCTTTCCTGTTCCTGCTGTGGAATCTGTAAGGCATCATTATAATTTCCCAAACCTACAAAATAGGTACTATTGTTGTTTCCTTTATATGGGGGAAGGAACTAAGTCACAGAGAGGTAAAACCAAGAGCCCAAAGTCCCAGAGCGATCAAGTGGTGAAACCACCAATGTTGCTGCTTCTAGTCTGGTCAGTCCCTATACTCTTCACACCCATGTTTGCCCACCCCCATCCCCAGGCAATCTACTCTCCACAAAATTAACAGAATGCTGTACCTCAGATGAAAACGCTGAATCCTCTTTCACCACACAGCAATGCCTTGGCACCTGGCATCCACACACTAAATATTGTTAAAATGAATGGAATTGAATTGACAATGAATTAAGGAATAAATGCTATCACTATGTTCTCCTTTGCCATTTTTTGCCATTGATTTGGCCCAAGGGGCATAAAATGTATACCTAACATGAAGTAAGAAGAGAAAAAAGTGAGGATGCTGTCATAGCCTTTAGGGCAGACATGAGGATGCCACATAGGATATATACCCCTACGGTCAATTTGGATGTTCCTACCCCAGGTCACCTCCACCGCTACATCTGAACTCTCGCCATAATGACCTTCTCCCTCCATTCTCCCACATTCCCCTAAATCTCAGAACGTCTCTGTGGATTTTTCCAAGAAAACATCCCACTCCTGTATCACTGATTTGACTCCCAGTCACCACCTTGTGTCTTCCTTTCTTTCTGTATCTTAGACCCAATGGTTCAGTACCTTAAATACGCTTCAGACTGACGTCTCAACTTCCTAACTGTTCTCTCCCTGCAAACTTTCAGATTTGGAAGAATCCACTTATCTCATTCCCTCACTGAAATGCTGGAGAATATATAGAAAAAAAAAAATCACACAATGATGTGGTTGGTTGGCTAGTTTGAGCAAGCTTTGCCACTGATCCTGATCAGCTTCTTCCCCACTCTCCTCAACTGTGATTCTAAGCGTTACTCTTTCTTGTCTCCCCACCACCCTCTTCCTTTGACAGCCTCCTACAACTGGAGAAAGATCCAGCAATTGAGCAGAACCAACACCTCTATTTAATTCCTATGTATACTTGACTTTACTTTCTTTTTGCAAGTCTCAATAAAGAGGTGACTTTTACCTTTTACAAAATATGTCTTATGCTCTGGACCCCAGCCTGTTCTACAACTTTTCTTAATTATGTCTACTTTTTCCTACAGACATAATCTCTGTTATTCTGTGTATCTTCCTTTATTGCTTTCTCTTCAGCATATAAATAAGCTCCATTCTCTTTAAAAGTAAAACATACTTTGATCCCACATCTTTCCTTTATTACCATATTGTTTTTATTTTTCCTGTGAATAAGATTCTTGAAATTAGTTTGCACCCACTGCCTCCACTTTCTCACTTCCCTTTTCTTCCATGAGCCACTTTAGTTTACCATCTGCCTATATCATTTCACTGAAACTGCCTTCTCCAAGATCACCCATGACCTCTTAGTTAAGTTCACTGGACACTTTACAGGCCTTATCTTATTTAACCGAACCCTCCCTTTTATCTTGTTCTTCCTTCAAAAAAAAATCTTCATTAGACATTGAAGATATTATAGTGAACCAAACATAGCTGACCTTGTCCTTATGGAATGCAGAGTCCAGGAGAAACAGACATTGAGCGAAGAGTTATATGATTAAATGCAAATATGATAGGCAACAAAGAAAATGTAAATGTTATGAGAATAGAGGATCTAGCCTAATCAGGAGGGGGAAATGGTAAAAACAACAACAAACACTAGTGGAAATGGCTCTTAAACTGAGAGCTGAAGAATGAAAAGCAGTTAGCCTAATTAGAGAAGGGGGTGATGGAGAGAAGAACCTTCTAGACTGAGAAAACAAAATCCAAGAATCCTAAGATGGGCAGGTGGCTAGACTATTTGGGTACCATTAAAAAAAAAAAAAAAAAAGGCAGGAGCAGTGTGACTGGATCAAAGAGAATGAGGGGATTCCAGGTGGGGCTGGAGATGAGGGAGTAGACGTGTCCTCACTCAAAAGTTTAGGAAATGGTAAGAAATTTGGACTTTATCCTAAAATTATGTTTCCATTGAAGAATTTTAAACAGGAATGTGGTGGGATAATATTTGACTCCAGAGCCCCTGACCATCAAGTCCAAATAATGGGAACTTGGACTAAAACGGTGACAATGGAGATACAGAGAAGCATATGGATTAAAGATGCATTTATAATTATGAGACGCTGAAATTTATTGGATTGGGAGATATCAGTAATAAAAAAAATCAATAAGGATAAAACCTAAATTTCTAGCACAAGCAACTGAGTGGACAATGATACCTTTTACTAAGAATAATGAACACAGGAGAAGGTGTTTCCTTGGGTGTGAAAATTATAAATTTGAGGTGCCTCTAGACATGTGGAGATGTCAATGGATAGTTGGATAAAGTTCAAGAGCAACTCTGGGCTGAAGATAGAAACTAGGGAGTCATCAGCAAATGGAGGGGAGGGGAGGAGAGGGGGTGGGGAACTCAAACCAAAGGAGGATATGAGATTGGCTGCAGAGATAGGAAGAGGGAGGAAAAGCCTCGTACCCATGCCCTCTGCACTACAGCTGTGTGAACTACCTCTCTGATCTCTTCTTTCACCCTTTTATTTCTTTGCACATACTAGTCCCTCTTGATATACCTTTCTCACCTTTTTTTTTTTTTTTTTTTTTTAAACTCTAATTCCTTCTCCAAGACTCAGTTCCAGGGCTGACTCGTCTACAAATTGTCCCATTGGTTGGATGCTGCTTCTATCTGGTCTTATAATTCCCTTTACATATTTCTAACTTAACACTCAGGACACTGTAATGTAATGTTTGTCCTTGTGCTAGACCATAAATTTCTTATTTTGAAAATTTTTAATGGTTGCTTATTTTTGAAAGAGGGGTAGAGTGAAAGCGGGAGGAGGGGCGCAGAGAGAGGGAGACACAGACTCCAAAGCAGGCTCCAAGCTGGGGACCAAAATGGGGCTCAAACCCATGAACTGTGAGATCATGACCTGAGCTGAATTTGGATGCTCAACTGACTGAGCCACCCAGGTGCCCCTAGACCAAAAATTTCTTAAGGACAGAATTCTACTTATTTCTCTTTGAGCCCTAGGGCCTAGTACAGGGCCAGACACATAACAATTTCAATACACACTTGGAAAAAAGAAAAAAGTTCTATTAGGCAAAGTCTTCTATGTGAGTCATGCAATCTTTGCTTGTTACAGCCAGAATGAACTTTGGATATTTTCTACTCCAGCGTACTTTACTGATGGGGGCGGGGAAGAACGGAAGCTCAATCACATTAATCAGTTGCAGAAACATACTTAGCATCTATATTTTTCTGGCACGTAGGCTAGTGGTCTTCCCATTGTCTGATTACCAAACAAGCCAAGAAACTACTCAATGAGTTGCATGCAAAACGTATGCCATGTAGGTCCTCTTAAAAGGTGGAATACTAAAAAACACTAAAAGGTGGGACTTGGAAAGAATACTGAAATGCACTAAAAAAGACTCGTTTTGTAAAAGTAGAATTCATTTTTTTATTTAACTTTTACATTTTTATTATTTAAACCCAAGTTAGTGAACATATAGTGTAATAATAATAGTTTTAGGAGTAGAATTTAGTGATTCATCCCTTATATATGACACCCAGTGCTCATCCCAACAAGTGCCCTCCTAAATGCCTGTCACCCAATTTAGCCCATTGCCCCGCCCCTTTCCCCTCCAGCAACCCTCAGTTTTGTTCTCTGTATTTAAGAGTTTTAGTTTGCCTCCTTGTCTGTGTTTTATTTTTCCTTCCCCTCCCCTGTGTTTATCTGTTTTGTTTCTTAAATTCTGCATATGAGTGAAAGCATATATTTTTCTCTTACATTTCACTTAGCGTAACACATTCTAGTTCTTTAAACATACATCTACAGGTACAAACCTATAACTGAAATGACCTAAGAGACATAGAACAAATTCAGAATCTCTACTACTATTAAATTTCTGCATGATTAATAAAAGCAAAAGATTTCTAAATTGGATGGATTGTTCATACGTGGTCCTATCTAGGCTAGGAGGGAATATAGGAGGTTGACTAGTTCATTGATGATAACAACCATAATAATATGGCAACTGATATTTGTTGAATCCTCCCCATGAACCAAGTACCAGAATAAATTTTTTCATGCATTCATTGACTTAATCATCCTGTCAAAGCCACACGAGTTTAAAAATGTTAGTTATTGCCTTAAGGTCACATAGTTAATCGGTCTTAGATCCAGGCAGTGTGATTTAAAAGGTATGTTGGAAACCACTGGGCTCTCCTGCCTTTAATTAGTAAAACTTGTATATCCTCTCCACTTAGGCAGCTCAGACTTATCATGTATTCTCTTTGCCGATCTCTTCTGAAAAAGGAAAAAAAAAAGCTAAAAGGGGAAGAGTTATTCCTCAGAGTCATCCCTAATAGATAGAAAAGATATGAAATGAACCATTCTCTTTGCCAATCACTTCTTAAGGTCTGAAAGAAAAATATTTAAGTGAAGAGAAGATAAATATTTGTTCACTCATAAGCTAGGCTCCATTACATTTTCTTCTTTATAGAAAAGAGACTATATAACTGTAATATTTTCTATTCGTCCACATTTCTGTGTTTTGTGGTGTCAGTGCTATCTCGAATTATAAACTCGAGATGGCAGTGATCAAGTTCAGGTTTGTGCAGTGTCTGGACAATGTTACACATACTGCATAATACATAATAAACACTATTTGTAATTATAATAAGGGTGAGTTCTGGAAGAGGTAAACAAGGGTATAAAATTCATCTTCCGTATGGTTATTATTCCATTTATATGAGAAGTCCACTAAATTCGCTGAACCATATCAGGCCACATCTGTTAGAAAACCTACCAGTTTTTATGAACATTAAATAAAAATGGTTAGATTTAATGACAATTGATCATAATTCATACAAAAGTAATGAAATGACAATGTAGCAAAAAGGCCACACTGATGAGGAAAGGAGATATAATGCTAACAGGTTCAATGTTTTATTTTTTATGCTTTCAAAAATCAAATATCTGCTACCTCGGCCCCAGAACTTTATAACCAGAGGGACATTTTTGCCTCGGTGTTGTCTTCTTTCTTGCTTAAGTATTCACCTAAGTAGTATAGACTCAGAAAACATGCCACACATAAGAACTTTCTCACAAAATCTAGGGTTTTGAACTTGAAGAGAAACTGCTTGGATGAGCAATTTTACCACAAGGGGAAACAATGGACGCCGTCCTTAAACAGAACGAAGATAAAGCAGGGGGCTGGGGGGAGAGCGAAGCAGACAGGAAGTGAAAAATAAACTCTCCTAGCTGTATTTTACAGGGGAAGCAAATTCTACTCGGATTAGACCTCCCAAGTTACTATGACAGAGGGTAAAGAGAGGTGGAAAGGAAACTTTGAGTGACATTTTTGACAGCAAGCTACAGAAATAACAATTTGACAGAAGAGGCCATCATAAATATAAGATCATTTCAGGCATGAATAGGATTTCCCTTAATGTAAAAAATGTGGAGCACGTGTAGGATTCAATTTGGGGTGAAGAGAAAGAGCCAGGCGGGCAGATTACCTACAAGCAAGCCGCTAGGGCTGAAGTCAGAGAACTCTCGTATCAGCCTAAATACCCCGAGCACACAGTTTTGGAGATTTTGAGGTATCGCTCTCAGTTACTCCTATTTATATCTGTTTCTAGCTTGATTGACTGGGATGACATATAACTAATAAATAGAGAAGGTTGGGATTTCTATTAATACAAAGTTTGTTTTTGTGCCGGTACTGAGATCTGTTCATCCTTCAGGTGGACAGTAGATCTCATTCTTCCCTAATCAATACGGACATCACAGATCAACAACAAATCTTCATACTGGCAAACAGACCAGTCAATATCTTATTATTATTTAATAAGAATTTCATTGTCGGTGCGCTGGGAAGAAAAATATTAGTAGAGAAGTCTGCATGTAGCATTATCAATACTGCTCTAATATAAAGGACAGAAGATGGAAAAGCATCACGTCCTGAGAAAGACTAGCCTCGCAGTAAGAGCTCTGAGAACTGTCAGGGGCTGAGGCTCACTCATTTTCTGGGTTGGGTTGGTGAGCTGCCATCTGCAGGCTTCCACTTCTGTCAGAAGGGCAGAAGGGGTTGACCAAACCTATCCCCAAAGCCCACCTTTCAGCTCTGAAATCTAAGACAAGTAAACATCTTCTTCTGAATTTTCATTAGGTTAAGGATTTAACAATCAGCTGAAGCAGGATGAGTAACCCATAACGTGTTCCAGAAAAATATGAAATGACATGTTGAAGAGCATTTAAATTGAACAAAACAGATTTGTGTGTGTGCCACTATTGATACACAAACGTTGAATGTGTTTTCCTGTATCTACGGAGCGTGATTGATAGGAGATACATCAATTTCAAGGTTTGTGAATTTAAGTAAATTATCATCAGTGGTAGCACGTCTTAAAAAAATTATACCCTTACAGAGAACGAATTGAGACAAGATCTATATAAAGCATCAATTTAGCACAAACATCCACTTACAATTGTGAATATATATGTGTGTGTGTATGTATGGATAGATAGATGATTGATAGATGTGGATGTGTATGTAGTTGGGAGCTTTTCAGAAAACTTGAGGAACATGTTAAAAATTGTTTATGCTTTTTAGAATGCTTAGCACTTCTGTTTTAAAAACAACTTGTCTTCCCTTTTAAAATGTGTGTGCCAGGCTGGCTCTGATGTCAGAATAAGCTATTTTCACAGGATCGGGTCAGCCCCCCACTCAAGGATTCTCTGACAGAAAAGAAACAAGTGGTGGCATAGTGGTTGAGCCATTAAGTCTTAAATCTGCAGCACCTTTTCCAAAATACTACCAAACTCTTGAAAGTCTGATCAAGAGGAGGAAAACTGAGTTTGTCTTTTACTGGATTTTTATTTAATGTTTTGTTTATTTTGAGAGAGAGCAGGGAGGGCAGAGAGAGGGGGAGAGAACCCCAGGCGGCTCCCAGTTGCCAGTGGGGCCGAAACTCAGGAACCGGGAGATCATGAGCCGAGCCGAAATCTAGAGTTGGACACTTAACCAACGGAACCACCCGGCACCCCATTTCTTACTGAATTATTGAATCTTTGTCTTCACCTTCTCCCTTTCTTCCTCCACCTCTCATCTAAATGTCCCCACCTGGAGACTAAACCCTGAGTAAGTCTGGTGCAAAAAGAGGAAAACCAGCAAAGAGAAAATTTGGCTCCTCTCTCTTCCACTGTTGTGTTCTTTCCCCTTTCATTTCTGTTTGTATCTAACTTAGATTTTGTCTGTTTAAGTTTTCTTCATACTCAGGATATTTTAGGTTCACAATATTTTTGCACTGAATTAAAATAGCTTTAAATTTTAAAACCATAATGTCACAAATATTTTACAGATAAACTGAATGTAAAATATAAATGAATATCGAGTGAGAAATGTAGATTTTCTTGACAAAACTTAGAGGTATCTGGTTGAAAGGTTTTTAAAGTTTCTGATAGAGGCCCATAGAGCTAAGTTCCTGTTTAGCAAGATCAGATTAAAAAAAAAAAAAGGAATCGAATTGATGGGAGCCCACCCTGGGTCTAATTTCAAAGTTTCCATTTATGTCATGTCAGATTTGGGGAGACTGAGCCTGCACTGCATGCATTGGTCTGTCTCCGGGGCCTGATACCCGGGGTTCATGACTACAGTTCCTGGCATCGTCATAAATATTCATACCTCTACTAATAATTTGCAAGCCAAATTCATCTGGCTTTTTTCACCCCATCAATCTTATAATTAATAAGGGTGGTGCTCTTGTTTCACTTTCCTCCAAAAGAAAAGATAAATGAAATAAAGAGTCATCCTGTACATTTAAATAGGAGTGGCTCTCGCTGATTAAAAGCTGATGCTCTCATATGATGGTCGAGGGGGAGGCTTCAGCTCTTTCACTGGGGGCTGACGGGCGGGGGGGGGGGGGGGGGGGGACAGAGATAAGAGCAAAGGAACCATTTCCAGATGTGGCGGCATGAGCCTTGATCTGAAGAGCTTGGTTATCTATTAAATAAGGCACAGGAAAACTTGGAGATACTCTGTTGAAAGTGAGTTGTAGAGGATATATTTACAAATTGCACTCTTATCTATTGTTTGGATAGACGGACGTTGTGGATAGCATGCCAATATCAAGAGAATTCGATTCTCAACAGTCTGCAAGTTCTGCCTGCAGGATAGAAACTCAGATATTTTAGAAAGTTGTCAAAGGGGCGCCTGGGTGGCTCTGTCGCTTAAGCGTCTGATTTCTGCTCAGGTCAAGGTCTGGTGGTTCATGGGTTTGAGCCCTGTGTGAGGCTCTGTGCTGAGGACCTGGAACCTGCTTTGGATTCTGTGTCTCCCTCTTATTTCTACCCCTCCCTCCCTCTTGGCCTGCCCCCCCACCTCAAAAATAAAAATTAAAAAAAATTTTTTAAAGAAAATTGTCAAAATTTACTGATCACGGTCTTTAAAGTGACTGCCCTCGAATTAGAATGAAAGCTGCGTTTCTAAATCTAATTGGATTGTAAAGACTAGGTCTCCACAGAAGCATTAAAGGAGGCATACATGACAAAACGACTTTACAAATAAATCATGGTACATAGGACATGGTGTAAATTGTCTGCTCCCATTGGATTTTCGAAGGTCATTTATAGCACAGCAGGAAAATCAAACTGAACATAATTTAGAAATAAAATTTTGATAATTGAGCTAAGTAACTTGAACTTGTCAATCACCTGTGACCTTTTTCTATTTACACTTCACTTGAACATTCCAAAGTCCTAAGGCCAACGGATCAGCTTTGAGTATAAACAACTGCCCACGCTTTGTTGTGCGTGTATCACCCCTTCTGAGCAGATTATTTCATGTTTTCAAATGACGACACTTGCATAAATATGGATGCAGAAAAAGCTTTGTAGCTAGGTATTTGCCTCCAACTTTTTTACAGAAACTTTACGGATGCAAAACTGGGTTATTTTTTGTGTATTGGTTAGGTTGTTTTAGGAGCTCTTGTCACTTGAGATTTTTTTTTAACATTTATTTATTTCTGAGAAAGTTTGAGCAGGGGAGGGGCAGAGAGAGAGAAGGGGGAACAGAGGATCTGAAGCAGGCTCTGTGCTGACCGCAGAGGGCCTGAGGTGGGGCTCGAACTCACAAACCCTGAGATCATGACCTGAGCAGAAGTTGGAATCTCAACTTGACAGAGCCACCCAGGCGCCTCCACTTGACACATTCTTGAGACAACCGCCTGATTCTGCTCAATGACGTGAAGGGGTGTAAGTAGGGTACCTCTGGCACTTCTAGGGTTCTTTATCCTTAAAGCTTGTAAGCCTTGTGTTCTATCAAAGCATGTGATGTTCGGGGCTGTCCTTTAAAAACGTGTAAGCACAATTTATACCTTAATTTTTACACCTAATTCTATGTGAATGTAATTACACATTTGATTTACTGTAAAAAAAATTTTTTTTTCCTCTCTTGACATTTGAAAGAGGGGGGTGAACTGTGGGAGAAGCAAACCTAAGCCTGACTGGGCCGCTCACCTTCTGTTCTCAGACTTCATGAGGTCCGCAGCTGTGCGGTGGAGACTGAGCCGGAGCCCACGCAAGAGAAGTGGCTCCGGCTGGGACCCCAAGGCGCCTTTGCAAGCAGTTCTCTGCTGTTCTGGGGCAGGAGGTTCTTGTTCTGACCAGGTTCCTCCCTGGAGAGAATGGGGGTAACTGGCTTTTCCTCACTCTCCACCAAGCCCTTCTCAACCCCGCTTGGCTGAGAGGGATCTTGGGGAAATCTGCTGTTGGGTAATAGAATCTCTTGCCTCTCTGACCTTCCAGCAGCAGAATTCGACCCACTTAGAGCTTGTGGGCCTTTCTGGGTCTTTGCTGATACTCTCCTACTAGGTCCCCAAAACTACACGACACAGCAGGTTTCCCACCAGGGAGCTGCTGAAGGATGACAGATCTAAGGCTGACAGGAATTTGGGGGCTGGGTATCCTGACAGTCACCCCTACTCCCATTCCAAACCTGCTCACAGACCCAGAGGCAGACCTTCCATTCTCATGCGCCGCCCCCCCCCCCCCCAGTCTGGAGCAGGCTGGGCGTGATGGCTGCCCAGACACCTTCCCCATCTTTAAAGGCACTGGAGGCTGAGTGCTTAAATTCAGGCAAGGCTCTCTGATCACAGACTTTCTCACCCACCAATGCTGGACCTGAGGACTAAGTCTCTTCCTAGTCCCCTTTTCAGCGCTGGGGAAGGCAAAGAGCATGGGGGCAGAGGAAAGTGAAAAGCTACCCCCTCTTTCAACCCTCACCCCGTTCTCCCGGGGGCACCAGCTGTGCTAGTCCTCAGCCAGGGGGACCTGAGGGGTTTTGGAGATAAGTTTTTTGCATTGTTTTTATTTTATTTTTTGAGACGAAGAGAGCAAGCTGGGGAGGGGCAGAGAGGGAGGGACAGGGAGGGAGAGGTAGAAAGAGGGAGGGAGAGGGAGGGAGGCACAGAATCTGAAGCAGGCTCCAGGCTCTGAGCAAAGCACAGAGCCCATAGCAGGGCTCCAACTCTCGAACTGTGAAATCATGACCTGAGTTGAAGTGGGACGCCTCACCGACTGAGCCACCCAGGTGCCCCCACAGATACATTTTTGTTTGGGTGTTCTTGTTTTCTCTCTTTCTATGCCTGGCTGCAGCAGCCGGTAGGAATAGGGTAGGGTCAGGTCAGAGAAAAGATAGCAATTGCAAAGCTTCGTGGCTTTTTCTGTCCACGTATGCCTACGTCACCCTGCGTGGTTGTAGAAGGAAGTGGGGAGGGCGGAGACAGAATGTCTGGGGCTAGTGTACCCTTAGCGGCTCTGGGTCACTCGGGTCTATCAGCCCCCAACGATCGCTGCCTCACCTCGGGGGTCTGGAACAGACACCTATACCTAAGGGTTTATTTAAGCCTTTGCATGTGTTAACCCCAAGGACTGTTTGTTCCCCAGGATGCAGAGAGAGAGGCTTGTGGGGAAAGTGGTGTGGGGGTGGCAGGTGGCAGGGGTCAGACAGGAGAGCTGGGCATCAGGGTGCCCGGCTGGGCTGCCCAGCCCTCTCCCCACTGGCCTGCAGGCTCCCTACCTTCCCATCCTTCGTCACAAAGCTTTCCTTCCACTAACGTGGCTTATTGTCTAAAAGAATGGAAATTATGAATGTATTATTTTTATTTTTTGAAGTCACATCTGAGAACATGTCTGCCAGACAAGGTGAATGGAGAGCTAAGAAGAGTTTGGATAATTCCATATAAAACTTACCATGAATAACCATTTGTGTTAGAGCTAAAGTAGGGCTAGTTTGGGACAGCGACTTGGAGTGACCCTGAATTGGGATAGAAATAATGCTCCTGATAGATGACTATGCATGTGTAGACGGTATCAGGATCATAAACATCTGTTTCTATAGATTTCACAAAGTGAATGGGTTGGCGCAGCCCAAGAGCCTACTTTTGTGTCAGTGTTGTGGGGAAATGTGTCAGGGTCTGCCTGAAATTCACAAAGACAGGCAAACTAGAGGAGGGGAAAGGGAAATTCACACGAACTCTGGCAGAGATGACAAAAGGAAAGAGAGAGCTAGAGAGAAAACAAGGAGAGATGGAGAGAGGAGAGGAAGGGAGAAGGTGGAGGCAGAGAGAAACAGATTTTCACACGTGCACATGGAGGGCTTTGAAACCTTCCACCCCCAACCCCAGTGCATCTCACAAAACAGGTTCGGCTGGCTCGTATTTCAGGCGGTCTCCTTCCCTGGTGTCCGTGGTCCCCGGGGCACTAATTCACTCCTGCCCTCTCTGCACAATGACATTCGAACCTGGGAAAATAATTGCATTAGAGCAGATTACTTATAACCGATAGTTATCCGTCTTTTTCTGTTCGACAGAAGTCTATTAAACTCAGCACAGTCATTACCAGCTGAGCTCTAGAGCACGCCTTCATTAAGAAAATTAAAATCATACTTTTGAATCCAAGCAAAGCCTGCGTAGGTCTCAAGAGCCCGCGTCCAACCCCGACATTATGGTAAGGCTGATTTTTTCCCCCCCGCGAACCAATCTCTGCTTTTTTGAATGCAGTAGGTCAGGGCGCAAAGATTGAATGTGAAGGCAATTACTTGCAGATAGGGACCTCTGAGCTCTAGAAGGACCATCTTTCTCCCTAGCCCCTTGCCCCCTCCCCCGCAGCCTTTCCGCCACTGGATCTTTTCGCTGGCACTTCCCAGTTAAAGGCACCACACCTGTGCAGGCGTGGCCGCCAAGGCCGGTGGGTGGGAGACAAGGGAAGGTGTGGGTTCGGGCCCGCGAGCCACGACGGTGAACTTCCCCAGCTGACGTCTGCGGCCAGAGGCCCGCTCCAAGTGCACGTGTTTCCCACACGCGCGCGCGCGCACACACGTGGGGAAAGGGGAGACTGCCCCCCCCCTCTGCATTTCACACTCGTTCTGGGACCAACGTGGCCTACGAGCCTTTTGTCCAACCGGGCGAGGGAGCCTGGCCCCGCGACTGAGCAGGCAGCTCATACGGGGACCTTGGTCCCTCTGGGCGAATCTCCCACCTCTGGGGGCCTCTTCGGGTCTCCTCCTCGGCTCCGTAGGAGTCCTGGCTCGCGGTACCCCTGCCGACTCGGGGCGCAGACTCGGCCCAGCTCCTCGCCTCTCCTGTGCCCCAGCTAGGGGAGGAGGGCACAGGTGGGAAGCGCGGCAGGGAGGAGGGCGACACCCCTACCTCGCCTGCCGCTAGCCTCAGGGTAACCTCTCCCGTCGCTCCAGTGGTGGTGGGATCTCCGACTGCACTTTGAGCTGGAAACCTCACCCGGCGGGAGTGCTGTCCGCCCAGTTAGGAGGGGGCGCTTTTGCATTGATTTTCTGTGGCATCTGGAAATTTGCGAGGTTCGAAGAAGAATTTTTAGCATGTTTGGCGGTGGTGGTTCTTGTTGTTGTTAGCCACTGCCCTTTGTTTCAAGATTTTGCTTTTTTAAAATGTTAATTTCTGCGTATTTCTCTGAAAGGTCTGCCCAACTCAGGGCTCGCAAGGAAAACACGGCTTTTCCATATTTTCGGGGTGCACTTGCCTGGGGCTCTAGGAGCAGAGAGGCGCTGCTTCCGTTTTTTGTTGTCAGAATGCCCGGTAATAGAGTTCTCCACCCCTGTTCTCTGTCTAATGAGGGCTTTGAGGTTTATTAGGGGAAAATAGCACACACATTCCTTAGCGCTCAAATACAGGATTAGGTGGAGTTTACTTGAAAGTGTATAATATTGTTGTTCCTTAGCAAGTGTCTAATTCTTTTTCCATAATTTCTATTGGACACAAAAACCTACAAAATTCAAGTGGTGAAAGTCTGCGTATAGATGTGGACAAGTGAACATCTTTTACATGTCCACGATTTTCAACTCACTAAACTGGTAGATTTTGTTTGCTAAAAAAGTTTTTTTTTTTTTTCAGGGAAAAAGAAAACAAAACAAATGCACCTTCACCGTTGTTGTTAGTGCTTACTTCTCATCCTGGGAGGGCACATCATTTGATTTCTTTTTCCTGTGCAGCCAAAGATGAGGAAATCAGAAACAAACAGCAGCTTTTTAACAGCAGGAGATCCAAGACTTTCTCGAGATGGTTTTCTTTTCTGGTGCTTTCCCCTTCTTTCTTCTTAAAGCAAAACCAAAACAAAGATAAAAAAAAAAAAAGGAAGAAACACCACTCCTTGTGGAGAGTTTATTTTGTTGCCACAATACAGGGGTGGAGACAGTTAACGGCTATTTGAAATGATAATGCTTAGTGATCTCATTCATCTGATCATAATCTTCAAGTGGTTTAAGATTAATGGCAAGAGGTATCTTCAGTCTCTTCCTAAAGACCTTTGCATTAATTTACGTAGAACATTGACCAGACTGTCAGTGTCTCCAAATTTCATTAAGTCAAACTGAGACAAATACCATGAGATCTTTATATTTTCTTCATCTGTAGGAGTATCTTACTGGAAACAGTTTTACTTAGTCAACTGTACTGGGGACATTTGCTTCCTTTTGTTTATTACAGGTAGATAAGGCTAGATATATAAAATACATTTTATATATACATACATATTTAACGGAGCCAGTATTGTCTGCAGCCAATTTCTCTTCCCCTTCTGAGCTTAATGAAGACCTTTCCAAAAGTCAGCTTCATTGGCAAGCAGCAGGCTCTGCTTCTTCCAGACCAGGGTTTACATTTAAAGTAAGGTTGAACTCCCTGAACTTCTTTAAAACCGGCCAAAAAAAAAAAAAAAAGAGAGAGAGAGAGAGAGAAAACTTGGAGTATAAATATTTAATTTACCTCAGTTGGCAAAAATAACCCCAGTAATTCTTCAAACACGAGAAGAGCCGGCCGCCTCTGACTTGCCCTAGGAGAGCACCTTCCCTGTTCCCTGGGGCTCCAATCAGGCCCAGAGCATCCCCAAAGAGGAGGGTCGGAGAAGGCGTGACACTGGAGGGTTCTAGGGAGAAGCGAGGGAAGAGAGCGGATTTTTAAAGGAGACACTCCTGGTACCCTGGCCAGGAATGAACGTCAAGAGACCCCCGTTTCCTCCCTCTTTCCCCCGTGCCTCATTTCGGAGAGCAGTTTGCACAGAATCCCAAAATCCGGTGCCTTGAAAAGCAGCCCCCAAACTCCCCACAAACTAAAGCGGTTCCTCACTGCAGGTTTACACTCTGTGTGTGGGGTCTAGCTGCGGTCAGGAGACTTTTCCGAGTCAGGACTGCAATGCCAACGCCTTTCCCTGGCGGTAGAGTCGCAGCGTCTGCCAGGCAGAGATTGCCCCGGCTCTCGTTACCTGTGCGCCCTCGCGTTCCAGTGGTCATAAATCCGTGAAGATTAATTGGGAAGCCGAGAAAACGCTTGCATGCACCAAAACAGTGGGGGGAAAATACAGCCCAGACACTCTCAAATAGTTCCACACTCGTATTTGACGTGAAGCACTGGAGTATGATCAAATGTCAAAGACACTGGCGGTTTGTTTTGGTGCGCTCCAGCTACCCTTTCCGTTTCCAGCAAAATAGAGAAGCACAGGCTAAGAAGGAGCAGGAACACGCGGGAAAAGACCGTGTGTGTGTGTGTGTGTGTGTGTGTGTGTGTGTGTGTGTGTGTGTGTGTGTGTGTGTGTAGATAGGTATGGAGACAACTTTTAAACACATTCTCTATTTTGGGGGGAAAAATCGGACAGGGACCAGTATTTTCTTGGTGGTGCAGGAAAGGGTCTTTCAAGACCAAGAGCTGAATTCCGAAAGCGATTCTCCGGGACGGTAAGGAAACAGTGCGAGCTCCTCAAGAGGTTTATTTTGCGAAGCTGCAAAATACAGTTTTGTGTTGACCTCTTTCCCCCATTAGATACCCATTTCTTTTTTTCAAAACTTCGACAGCATCTATTAAAAACATTTCCTTACACCGGAATCTACAGTTTGGCCGAAACAAACAAACAAATCACAGCAAAAACTAGAGAATAAAGGGATTTGGAGAAAGAAAATGTGTCCCTTTCCTAGTCATTTGATAGTTTATTCCCCGGAGGCCAAGTGAAGGTGGGGGTTCCTTCGTACTTTATTATTTTTTTATTTATTCATTTCAATGTTCAGCCTTTGCAAGTTATTTCTCTCCGGGGTTTTGCTCCAGGACCGAGGTGGGGTTGGTGGAAGGGAGTCACTGTGATGGAGGGGGGGGGGGCGGGGGGCGCAGAAAAACAAGATTTGCTTCTCAGGGGGCTGACCCGCAGTGGTCTACTCCGCTGGCCAGCAGGGGGCGCTCTGATGTTATATGTGGATGAGACAGCGGAGCTCAGAGCTTCCAGACCGGCTTTGCAGTTTCACGCAGCTGCAAAAGGAAGGGGAGGAGGGATTGTAGGTCCTAAACCTTCAACAGCTATTCCGCTTGGGTTATTTACCCCTCTGTTCTAAACGTACCTACGCCTCACTTTACCTACCCACCTCGCTCACTGCAACCGCCTCCCCATCAACCTCTTTGCATCTGCGCGGCTCCTGTACGTTCTCTCTCTCCCTAGCCTTGAAGTATACATTAATGCAACTTATTAAATGCGACGATGAATAGTCAACATTTTTTTCGCCTGTTAGTTCCGCTGATCCAAGCAGGATTTATTTGCAGATCTCACATCCCGGAGCCATAATTCGGGATTTTTTTCCCCCTTAAATAAAATTGGTCAAATGTTGACAACCTTTAAGCCAATCTAACACTCAAGATTAGTGATGGGAAACTAATGAGAAAATATCAGATCGCCCGGCCTTAGGGCTGCCAATTAAATCTTCGCTGATTGAAAAATAAAGGCGGACTTGAGCCCAGCTCAACTTCAACTATTAATTTAACATGTTGCCGGGGTCTGTGCCTTCTCTCCTCTCCTCTAAACTGCTCCCCCCTCCACAACATCGCTTCCTCCTCTCTCATCCCTCAACCTAAAAGCCAAATGTTATTTCTCGGAATATTTCAAGAGGTCCAAATCAGGATGATCATTTCTTACACGGTAAATATTAGGCCTTTAAGCAATATGATCTAACTAATTAGAAAATTTACATCATTAAGTGTCAGGGAGAGAGAAAAGAGAAACAAATCTGCCAGTCATTTTAAAGGAGACAGGCACTATTGAAGTGTGAAGAAATCGGCTCTAATTCAAAAAGGCAATCGGGCAGAAAAAGCCCTCAACATTACCCTGCTAGTTATTAATCAGAAAGGGCTCTTTCCACCGCACCCCCCCCCCACATACCCCCGCCTCTAGGCACTGAGTTTAAGTTCGGCTTTTTTGCCAGTGGCCCATGTCATATTTATATGGAGGTTTTTGTCTGCTAAAAGATTTGAAAATGTTTTCAATAAGAAGAAAACAGAATTCTCAAAGGGAAAAATATTCGCAGAATCCCGTCTCTTCCAGACCAGCAAACCTGTTGTGATGAGCAATTCTCACCCCACTTTTTTCCATTCTTTCATTTTCCCCCCTTCCCATTAAGTTCCTATTTTGAAACCTGCTTGGTGAGAACCAGATAGTCTTTGTGTTCTGCTCCCCTCCCCCTCGTTTCTTGCACCCCTCCTTCCTCCAAAGCGAGAAACTTAGACTGAAAGCTGGAAAGTACAAATACATTAACAAAGCCCCACTCACTTGATAAAAAGGCCATGGTCTAGGCTTATGTGTCAGGCTTCTAAGCAAAGGGGGATCAGTTGGGTGGGGCTACAGACAAAAGATGATGAACTAGAAATTTCCCCCCACCTATGTATAATGTTGGGTAGTGTGATTAAAGGGCAAAAGGCAGGTAAGTGTGAGAAATGTGAAAGTGCTCCGCAGTGGTGCCGGCTTTCTCTCCATTCCCCCACTCCTCTATTCAGCTTCAAACAGCAGCCTCATTATATCTAGGTGCCCCTTCCCTGTCATACACTTGCCGAAGCCCTTGGTGCACCACACACACAGCCCTCTCCCCAGTCTTCACATTCTCAGCAAATTAACTGAAGAGGGAACCGCAAAAGAACTTTGTGAGCAGTTCTGTTTTAAAACTCAGGCCCTTGCTGCCATCTCTGAGGGCTTGTTCTTAAACAGACACCGGGTTAAAAAAAATGTAATAGCAAGCCTTAGATACTCGATTTCCCTTCATTATTATTTCTTTTTAAATTACAAAGAGGTCCCAAAGGCTCATTTTTCTGCCTTTCCCCTATTCTCATATTAGGGTCTGTTCTAGCCTCATTTTCTTGCCTTCCTCTCTGCCTTACATCCGTAAAGTTTCACTACCTTGCTTCCCACCACATCTCTGGGCCTGGAATTCTCTGGGCTGGGCTTCTGTGGGCCTGGAGCAGCTCCCCAACATTAGTTCAATGCCATTCTCCACCTTACCAGATTTCAGCTTTGCAGGAGAGAGCAGTAGCAGAGCTGGGCTATTAACACACCACAGTTAATTCTCTGCGGGAACTTTTACTAGGTGGGGCGTGTGGAAGGAGAAAACATCTGTAAACAGCACTCCTGAAGGTGGGGAATGAATTCTGACATCGAGGTCAGAAAACATAAAATATGGCAGAATTTGTGAAAGAGTTCAGACTTAAACTTTGGCAAAATAAGGAGAGGAAAGAGAAAGGGGAGGAGGATACTGGAAAGAATCTAGAACACTCCCCAAATGCAGCTTCTTTTCTGGCTGTCACAGAGCAGATGGGAGTCGAACGTGCTCCTCTTTGAGAAAGATTAGAGTAAAATGGACACTTCTGTCACTTTCAGGAGGCGGGACACAGAGAGGTGAAAATATACAAGACAATGGCCTCTGGTGTCGGAGGGCTCCCCTGGCGGGCTCCCCACCCTTTGCCCCGTCCGGAAACCTCCTTACCTTTGTTGCTTGGATTTGATCTGACACACACTGGATGTTCCTGGGCTAGGTTCTTTGGGAGGAAAAAAGACCACGAGAATCAACCAGTCTCCTGATCTACTCCGAAGCCAAGAAGCATTACAATAAAACTTACAGCGCCTTTAACAACTCGCAAGTAAAGCATTAAAATTCTGTTTAATTGAGAAAACATTGATTTTTAAGTCTAGAAAAGACGAAATCGTAATTTAGCGGCAAACTTTCAGGCGAGAATATAGCGTATTATGTCGCCGTATTAAGGATCCACCCTTTATACCCATGCAACATCACATCTTTAATTGCGCTACTTTATGAAGTGATAAAGACAAAAGATAACCCGACTTAGACAAATGCTTAAAAAAAAAAAAGAGGACCTAGAGTAATTTCCTTTTCCAGTTATTTATAAAAGAATTGTCTCTTTTTTTTAAGGCAGAAAAAAATGCCCAAAGGGGAGGAAAGAAAGAAAAAGAACGGAAAACCACAGACCAGTCTAAAAGCAACTCACATTAGCAAATCCGTTGATACTCTTTAGCAAAGAAGGAATGAAGCAAACGCATTTTGAGAAAATGCATTCACGGGCAAAATTGCATCCTCCTTTAAACGAAACAAACCTGGGTCTATTTTCTTACTTTACTCCCAGTCCTTTTGGGGGGCGGAGGGGTGCAGAACCTATTGGATAGGAAAGGGAAAGAAAATCAGGCTTTCTATGTTATTTCTGTATCGGGTTTTGGTATTATAGAGGAGTAAAGAAGTTTTTGTGTGGTGGTTTTTCATTGATCAGTCACTCCTAGCTAATGTAATTATCCTCATCAATAGGAGGCTGCAGAGAGAATCATTATGTGGGTGACATTGATAAATGATCGCCCAGGAACGGCCCTCTCGCCGGCAACCCCCACATCTGACCCTCCCACACACACAATGTAGTCATAGAAACACCTAGGGAGCCTCCAGCGCTGCGCGAAGGGGCAAGGGAGGGAAGAAAAAGCCTCGGGGCGGCCGAGGTGGGGGTGGGGGCGACTGGGGGCGGCCAGTCCCAGATCCAAACCGGTTCCAACGACAAAAAAACAGCCAGGGGCGGGGGAGAGGGGAGGGCATTGGGGGCGGGAGAGTCCCCCTTCCCAGCAGCACACCCTCCCACAGTTGCTCACAACAAAGTGAAAATCCGCCCTCCAGACGGACCCATTCCTCCACACCTTTTCCCACGTGCGACTTCACTACCAACATCATCTGATGTTTGCCGAGACACACATCCAAATAGGTTTCTCCAAAGGAGTTAAATCATTACGCTACGAAACCTGTAGGCATCTCATTCTCACGCGGGCTCCCCCGTTCAAAAACCCCCAAACCAATAACAAACCAAACCCGTCTGAACAAAGGCTGCAGCTGGGTGACCCCCTCCCTTCACACCCCCTCCCCCAGTTATTTCCTGGGCGACCCCTTCCTTTCTCTACATCTCCTAATTCGAGGCCTCTGATTATGAGATAATGGATTTTGCGATTGTTGCTGTCAGGGGAAAAAAAAAATCCCCACCGAACCCCATGTTTTCATCTTTTGACTGTTTTATTTAAGCCAATGGGAAAGTATTGAGAGCAGTAATTGATTCATAATGATCTATAAATCGATGTCGGAAAGCAGGGGTGGGGGTGGGAGTGGAGGTGTATGAAGAGTAAGGGGGGGGTGATGCTGTTTATTTATTTTATTTCTAAAGCTTCAACTAAAGTAGCTTTGACACTGTCGGGGCTGGAGGGGAGGAGCTGTTGGGCTCCGCTGGATCATCCATCATCGCTGTCACCCAGAGTCTGCCCCGAGGAGCCGTAGACGCAATCTCCCTTCTGTCTCTACACCGAAACTATTAATATTAAAACCTCCCTTCAAACACTGCCCCGACGGTCTCCATTCTCATCACAGCCTGACCGGCCTCCCCCATCAGACCTGCGCTTTCCCCCTCCCTGCGCCCCGCACTCCGGGCCCACAGCGGGAGCCCGACGCCTGCGCGCGGCGCCGAGAGGCTCGCTGAGACTGCGAGGTGCGCCCCTCGAGCACCCCGGCCAATGGGAAGCCCGTAGGTCCACCTCGGACCAGGCGGAGGGAAGGCCAGGTGAGGGCGGGGGCGGCCGACACGGAAGGGGAGCCCCGCACACGCCCCTGCCCGGCCTCCTCCCGGGCTCGCACGCACGTTTCCAGGAACCCTGCGCCTGGGCTGGCGGCGGTGGTGGCTGCGAAGCGACCCCCACCCCGGGCACATCCCGACACCGGCCCTTCTGACACAGTGGCAACTTGCAGCAGAGGTCCAGGCTCCTTATCAAATTGCTGGCCTGCAAGACTAATGGGGAACTTGTGGGGATCCCAGTCCAGTCCCTTTGAAGGAAGCTCCCTCCTCTGACAGCTGTTAGAGATATTAACCACATTTCCCTTCCCAAACCTGCTCCGGGTTAACCGGCCGTGGAGGCGGGAGGGGGTGAGGAGGCCGGGAGGATCCTGGGCTGGTCTAACGCGGGTGGGCTGCGGAGAGTGGGGGGCTCGGACCTGGGAAGTGCTGACCTGGGCGGTGGGAGGGAGATGGGGTGGATGGGAGACACAGACTTTCCTGGTCTTTTCTTTTTTCCGATTAAATGTGGCTTCTTGCTCAATTCCCAACCCTTAACAGATGGCGACTGCATTCTCTCAGAATTTCTTAAAGAAAGGGAAACCTTTGGAATTTATTTCTGCTTTTGCTTTTCCATATAAATAAAAAGTGTTTTTATGTTACTCTTGTTTTGGAGAACATAAGCAATTTTATTCAGACTACAGTATTTCCTTTAACACTATATGGTTGTCAAAACACCATTCCCAGTTTCTTTGCTTTTGACAGCTGAGTCTTTCTTAAATATACCCAAATCGGAACTCTTTATACTAAATAGTAAACCCGAGATAGGAGCAAATGCCTTCTGAGGTGGTTTAAAAAAAGCATTATAAAAATTGGACAACTCTACTACCTCTTGGTCTTAGCATATGGGGGGGGGCAAGAAAATGCAAACAAATATTATGATTATTATTCATCCCCAACTATTTAAGTAGGTTAAGGTTAACATGAAAGGATGCAGGTTTGTTGACACTAAGCCTGAGACGGTTTTATTCATTAAAACCAAGTGTACAGAGCTCTGGGATCAAAACTTTGATGAAAAAGCTGAATAATTTTATTAAGCACTTACTAAATATGAGCCAATTACCAAGTAAACTCCTCAGTGCGCAAATCACTGAGGGGTAAGGAAAAAAAACTTTTCCTACATTTCTGCGCCCCCCCCCCCAATCGGGATGTAATTTGTAAATGGAGAACTTCACCTAAAAGCATTTGAAGCAAAAATACACATGTATTTGAAATTTGCAAAAACTCCCATGTGTACCAGGATAACAAAAATGAGACGCTCTTTTCCAAGTAGCATAGAATTTCCCCGTTAACCATGTCAGAAGTGTTACTTCTATGTTGAAATGGCAGCCTATCAATTAAGCTGATACATGTGTTTATAAAAATTCTCCCTAGCTAAAAATACTACTAAACAATAGAAGTTGATTTCCTTGTTTCTTTGTGTACAACTTCCATGGATGTGTTCTGCAGTGGGAAAATGGAAGAACTCCAAGTGAGATGCAAACTTGGATTTCGGAGCTGTGAACTATTGCCCTATCCAGCAGACCTCACAGAACTAGTTTTATGATACAATCCCTCCCACACATGGGATTAAAAATTTAGGTGTGAATAAAATTCCAGGATGGTATATTTAATTTAAAAATGGAGGGGGCATGCAAATACCTCTTTTTTTTCCCCCACTTTGTACACTTTACCAGGAATTGTTTGTGCAGTACCAGCAAGCCAATAACACAGATTTCTAGGAATGTTGCGTGCAACTTGGAAAATGGCATCATATTGCCTGTTTTGTTGTTGTTTTAGAAAAGAAATTTGTTTAGTCATCCACTCATCACACTAGCGTGCCTGCACAGGGAGGTGTCTGAAATAAAAAGACATCATAATATAATTTATATTAAATATTAATGATTAAGTAATCTTTTCAACTCAGGATTTCAAACTCCATAGAAGTTGTTTACTCATCTATGAACATCTATATGTAAATTTTAATTTACATATTCAGCAGTATTTTAGTAAGTAAGACAGAGAAAAAACACAGGCAGATGAATTATCTTTGAGCACAGACGTTAGTTATTTCTTATGATGTAAAATTAACCCTGAAAAAGCCCTTTATTCTGGCAGAGGATGAACATGAAAAGCTTTATCTGAAAGTTTTGTTTTTTTTTTTTTAACATCATGCGTCTAGAAGGGAGGTTAGCCATCATGAAGGTAATCTTTCAACCTGGCTCATAACACACACAGACAATTTCATACCTTTAGAAGTATTCTGCTGGTAGAATTTATAGGCCAAATACACACTAACTGCTACAGACGGTTACCTTAAAAATTGTTGGTTAGGTTTCAGATACAATCAACTTCTGGGGGCAAAACCATCACCTACTTTGAACCCCACATCGAGCAGGTGATGTGCAACCTTCCTTAAAGCTATTAAAAACACAAAAGCCTAACAAAAAATCAAAAATGAAATATTTATTACCGCATTTTGTGACTTAACACCTTTCTTTTTTTTAACATAACGTCACAGTCCTCATACAAGTATTTTAATGTAAATTTGACAAAGCTTAAAGGTAACAGCATTTTCTTCTAATGAGGAACACGTGCTGAGAAAAGAATTCATGGACATACAATACCAATTCCACAGCAGATCTGATACTAGCAAAAACATTCTTTTTTTTTTCAATTGAGGTAAACACATAGAATATCTAACATGAAACAATTAATAGACCGAACTCTGTACGAAGTTTGTTACAGTATTCTCTTGCTCCTTTTTATCCCCCAAGCTTTGAGTTTCTGATGAAGTCCTAGTGGTGGTGCCATGACCATTAATAACTTTCTTGTGTTGAGGAAAAGCTGCCCAACGTGAGATTGTTTTGTCCACAGCCAAGGCTCAGAACTCCTGAAGAAGTTCCCGCTCAGTCTTCAAATCTTCATTGGCAAGCTCTTTGCAGAAGAGTCCCCCCAAAAAAGAAGAGTTGGCTTATGAAGCACAAACTATAAAGATCTGTTGGAAACTAAAGGACACGTTTATGGAGGAACAAAGGCCGGGCATGAAAACACATTCTTGAAGCTGGAGTCCAAGGGATGAGGTTCAGCCAGACGTTCACCATGGTCTCCAGCGTGGTTCTCTTCTCATTGGCCCAACAGGTTTAAAATATACCACAGTCTCTCCTGGATAGTGAATTCACCGATGAACCAAAACAGTCATTCTTTTGGGAACAACACACATAGTGTGGAAAACAAGGATATATTTCTTTTTTCTCTTCTAAAACTATTTGAGGCAACATAACGGAGTGATCAACAGAAATGTACAAGTTTAACTTAGTTCCTATGTTTATACTACAGTAGTTATAACTCTCGGAGTCTTTTTCCAGAGGATCTTGACATGGACAGAATTGTCTGTGAGCCCATGATTTCACATTTGTGTTCTTATCTCCTTGGTCCTCTGTTGCTTGATGAAAAATGACAAAAGTAAAAAATAATCACAGCTGTCTGGAATTTCATAGTAAGTGTTAACATCTGGTCAAAGTTCAGCATGTCTTAAAATAGTTTTTGCGTGTGTTTCCTTTTCCCTCGAGTTCCCTTATACTATTGGGCATGAATGTCCATAACCTGTCCGCCAACATTGGGATCTACAGAATTTAACATTGTGGGACTCTGTGCTGACATTGTCATTCCAGGGTGGGTAGGGGGTCCTCCGTGCATCATCATGGCTGGGTGGTGGGGGTGGCTTGGCAAATATGAATGCATTGGGGGTCCATGTCTTAATTGAGTAGGGTGTGGGGTCATCTGGGGAGGAGTGTAACTTGGCTGTGCCATACTCATTCCCATAGGACCACCCTGAGAAACGTAGTCCCCTGGCATGCTCTGCAAACCTGAAAAGAGAGAGGGAGAAGGAAAGCAGGTCAGATTCCTAAACATTTTTATACTTTACCCATCAAAGATGAAAAGAAAAAAAAACAGACACTGCAAATCTTATATCTAAATTTAGC